>NC_079208.1:51982775-52122775 GCF_026745355.1 Beta vulgaris subsp. vulgaris | reverse complement strand
TGAAAATTGGGCCCCTAAATCTATAGAAAATAAAGATGAAAGGTTAGAGTTCTAAAGATGGAAAATTGAAAATCTAAAGATTAATAATTGACAAATTTATTAAGGCTGGAAAACAAGGGTGATTTCTTCATATATAAAATAAAATTTTAAAAATAATATATTTTGGGGCCTTTATAATTTTGGGGGCCCTGTGCTGTTGGGCTCCTTGCACACCCTCATCTACCCCTCTGTCAACGACGCTCCTCATCATCAATGACTCCACAGCATCACCATCAGCAAAATCGTGGCCTTTAAATTCGTTGCATCATCAATCTTCATCATTGGCGCAAATCGTGTCCATTGATTTTCATGGCTTCAATTCGATTTTTCTGATGTTCGATATTTGCCATTGATTTGCTCCAATAAATGACAACCCTTGATTGCTTAATGTTAATGACTATTTGAGCACGTTTTTTATCAAGCGCCCGCTCTTAGCTCGCTCCTAGATCGCTCATACATTCTGGAATTTTTCTGCTTTGTGGCAATTTCAAACGGAGCGACCGCTCCGTTTAACACAGGAGCGTCCGCTCCCTTTTGGCTTGGACAGATTGCGGAGGTGATGTTGGTGGTGCTGCAGGCCATGGTGATGGTGGTGCTGCGGTGTTTGGGGGTAAAGAAGATGGTGGTGGATTGGTGTGATGTATTGGGGAAGATGGTGGTGTTGTATTGTGGTATAGCAAAAGCTTAGTGTGGTGTAGGATATGAAATGGTGTGGTGGAGGATAAGTTCTGCATTAAAATTTCAAATCTCACACCATAGCTCCAATATGCTCACCTACAAGCAACATCAAAACATGGAGGGAGAAACGAGACATGTACAAATAATAATAACTAAAAGGAAAGAAAATAGAGAATTAAACTAAACAAATATAATAACTAAACAAATAAAAATAACTAAAATTTAAGAAATTAAGAGCTAAAAGCTAGGTAAAAATAACTAAAAACTCTAATTAAGCTACAAAATATAAAAAGAAGAAATAAAGACTAAAATAGGTAGAAATTTATGAAAATAACTATAAAAACAATGTAAAAACTACTCCTAGAAGTGACATAAATGTCACTTATTAACCACCCCCCACCAACCCCAGCCCCAACAACCCCCTCCCACGCAACCGCAACCACGCCTCCCTCCTTCGAATCCCGAGCCCACCACCCCCACCCTTTCGAATCCGAGCCCACCACCCCCACCCCTTCGAATCCGAGCCCACCACCCCACTTGGCATCAAATTCGAGACAAACTGAAAAGTAAAAGAAACTTGTTGGCGAACTGGTGTTGAACTGACGAGATCGAGTGAGTGAGGGAGGGAGAGGCGCCAGTGAGATCGGGGGAGGGGGACTGGTGTTGAACTGACGAGTGTGAGGGAGGAGAAGGCGCGAGGGAGGGAGGGAGGGAGGGAGGGAGTGGGAGGCGCAAGGGAAGGGGGTCTGCATGGGGGCTGCCGGAGAGAGGGAGAGGGTGGAGCTGGTGGGGATGGGGTTGGTGGGGCTGGTGGGTCTAGGGTTTGGGGGTTGGGTTGGGTTAGGGGGAGAGTGAAAGTTAGGGTTTTTATGTTTACTTTGGTTTAATTAGGTTTATTTAGGGTTTTTAGGGTTAACTAGTTAATTAGTTAACGGAGCACTAATGTATTAGTTAAAAAGGCGATTTGGGTAATTGTTTTAAAAGTAAGGGGTATCTGGTGAATATTTTTAAAAATTAGGGGTATATGATGAATTTTTTTTTAAAAAAGTAAAGGTATTTGATATAAATTTTTTTATCATGAATATTTGATGAAATAACAGTTAAAAAGTTACATTATTAGTCGTTCATGACATTATTCGGCGGTTAAGGACAAATTTTGTAAGTTGTCTTGTAATGAACTACTATTAATTAGTATATTCTTAATTTAATCACCTACCCCAGTCCTTTTCTTTACCTAACATCTTTAGTCAGTCTTCAACGACTATACGAGCACAACACCTAACCTTATCTTCAAACGCATTATAACTACGTTTCCATTACCATTATATTGTTTGAAATCACAAAGAAAAGATGAAGTTCATGCACTCCTCTTTGCAACGCATTTTTCTCTTAACAATATTGTTCTCGATTAATCATGTAAAGACATCGAATTCAGCCATTGACAACTTCTTTCATTGCCTTCCTCGCTATTCTAATCCTCTATATCCAATCTTTAATGCCTTGTACACCCGCGAAAACACGCCTTCCTTGTCATTCTTACAGTTCTACATAGGAGAACGAAGGCTTAACGACACTTCTTCGACATCAAATCCTCTAGAAACCTTGGACGTCAACTATGTCGAAGCTATCATAGTATGTGCTAGAGTTAATGGCTTACAAATTATGGTTAGAAGTGGTGTTCACGATTTCGAGGGCATCTCCTACGTATCGGATGTTCCTCTCATCCTTCTATGACATGCCAATCAGCCAATGTTGGGTTTGTTTGTTTGTATATTAAAGATTGAAATTGTGAATATATATGAAGTTTCGTACTTCCATAGTTCCATATGCGTGTTGCTACGTAAATCTGTGAATAAATACTGATCTAGCAAATTTATGGCTCTAGGTGGACTACCTGTATTGCCAATTAAAGTTAATTAATAGGATGCAACCTCGTTATTAGCCATTTTATGTAGGTAATGATTTCACTTTTTGTATCCTCTGTTTGTAACATGTACTTGTATTAAACTGAAAGGCTTACTCCAGTTCAAAATATAAGACATTCAAGCTTTAAGAAATTTTGCTTTGACCACAAATATCTTTCATAATATGATAAATAAAAATTATAATGTTGGATTCGTCATGAAAAATACAATAATAACATTATTTTTTAAAAGTTTTTATCCACATAAATTGAGAGTAATTAATGGTCAAAGTTCGATCTCGAATATCTTGCGTGCTTTATATTTTAAAATAGAGGGAGTAATGATGAAAAAATGTCTCAATATTCAGATGATTGAAAATAATAAATCTGGGATCTTGTGCAAAGATTCATGCTTTTGTATTGATGTATGAAGAAGGGTTATATTGTATTAATTACAAGAAAGATGCGGTATGTACATGTATATATTATGGACAAGTAAAACCTAGCTAGGAAAGTAAGTCCATATTGGACTGGGCTAAGAGGCTCAAGGAATAAAGAAAGCTCGGGATATGTACAACAGAAATAGAGATAAAATAACCCATATCCTCTTTTACCCCCTCCCCCTCAAGCTGAGATGGGGGAGGAAATTCAACCAAGCTTGGACATCAGATATTGAAATTGAGAAGAAGGGAGGATTTTAGTGAAGATATCCGCGATTGGAGACTGGGTAGGAAGGTAGGTGAGTTGGATGAGGCCCTCGAAGACCTTCTCACGGGTGAATTGGCAATCAATAGCTATATGTTTGGTGCGCTCGTGGATCGGAAGACTGGTTTTTGTCGATGTGAATGGCGGATTGGTTGTCACAATGCAGGGTGATAGGAAGAAGATTATGAATTCCCATGTAGAGGTGGCAAACGGGTCAAACGGGTCGGGTACATGTCGGGCCAAACAGGTCGGGTCATAATTGGGTCAGCTTTTGTTCGGGTTACGTTTGAGTCAGGTTCGTTCGGGGACGGGTTAATATCAGGTCCATTAGATTTCGGGTCATATTGGGTCGTGTTAGATTGGGTCGGGTATAAACGGGTCGAGTTAGATCGGATTTTCAATCTCGCAAATAAATAAAACACATGTAAGACAAATGAGAGTAAATTAAAGTGGCTAAATAATATAATAATTCTTGACAATATTTTCCTTAATTTTTTTTAAAAACTAACTAATATGACAACTTTTCGGGTCGGGTTCGGGTTGTGGTCATCATTATCGGGTCAATTTCGAGTCGGGTAGATTCGGGTCTGGGTCATATTCGGGTTTATTTTAATTCGGGTCAGGTCGGGTTATTTCGGGTTTCGGGTAATATTCAGGTCGTTATTTTCGGGTGAAAAATGGGTTTTTGGTCGGGTATTTCGGGTCAGTTCAACGAGTGCGAGTCAATTTTGCCGGCTATATTCCCATGTTTGCGAGCAACCCAGGTGATTTCAGCGGCCATGAGGGCCATAGCCCGATACTCGGCTTCGGATGGCGATTTGGAAATTGTGCTCTGCTTTTTCGACTTCCAATTTCCAACTGATGGGAGAAGTTCCAAGGAGAAGAACATATCTGGTAAGAGAATGTCTGGAAACTTCCCCAATTGCAGTCGGAGAAAGCTTGAAGAGTCAAGTTGCTAATAGCTTGGAGGAGAATGCCTTGACCTTGGGTCTGATTGATGTAAGATAACATGTGATAGAGGGCTTTGAAATAAGCAGTGCGGGGTTGTTGCATAAATTGGCTGAGGGTTTGCATGGCGTAAGAGATATCCAGGTGAGTATGGGTAAGGAAATTCAATTTCCCGATCATACTTCGGTAATGAGTGGCATCAGGTAATAATTCTCCATCATCTTGGCTTAATTTCAGATTTAGAGATACAGGAGTAGAAACACATTTGAATTTTTTTAACCCACAATCATAGATAATATCTTGGGTGAACTTTCGTTGTATGAGGGAGATCCCTTCAGATATGCGAGTTCAAAACCCAGAAAGTAGCGTGATATGCCCATATTTTTTATGCTGAAGGTGTTGGTGAGGAAGGATTTGGTGCCTTGGATATTAGTAGGGCAATTTTCAATGATGAGAATATTATCGACATACACTGTGAGTATGGTAATGTTCTCGTGTTGTCTTCTTGTGAACATGGAATAATCGTTTCTGGACTGAATGAAGCGAAGGTTGATTAGAGCATCCATGAGCTTTGTGAACCACTGACGACTGGCTTGTTTCAATCCATAAATCAATTTCTTATTTACATACTTTGTTTTCTAAATTAGGTATGCCCTCTAGAATCTTCATGTATACCTCCTCATGGAGGTCACCATGAAAGAACACGTTGTTTACATCTAATTGATGTAACTCCCACTGTTTGGCAATGGCTATGGCAATTAGGCACCTGATGGTTGTCATTTTGACAACGGGAGAGAATTTCTCATTGTAGTTTGTGCCTGCAACTTGTGAGAAACTTCTGGCCACCAAATGGGCCTTGTACCCATCAATGGTGCCATCACTTTTGTATTTCAACTTGTAGACCCACTTGTTACCTATGGCCTTTTTCCCCTTAGGAAGAGTGATAATGTCCCATGTGTCATTACGTTGCATTGCTAGAAGTTCACTCTGGATTGCTTGAACCCATTATGGGTGTTGAGTTGCCTCATGATAAAACCTAGGTTCATGGTTAGAGGCAACATTGGAGACAAATGCCTGAAAACAAATAGGCAATTTTGAATATTGGACAATGTTACACCAATGATTAGTGGTGGAGGTGCTAAGGAGGGAGGTGTCATAGTCTTTGAGGTAGTATGTAATCTTATGTTCCTACTAGATCTTTGAAGAACGGTAGGAGTTGTGACTTATGGTGTGGTGGATGTAATGCTGCGGAAATCTATGGTGGTGCTTGTGTTAGGTTGAGGAGAGATGGTCTATCTCTTCATGGTCATTGGGTACAAATGGTTCTGGAACTGTTGTATTTTGGTTATTGTTGTCCGGAATGATGGAAGTGGGAATGTAAATAGGGTCTGGAACGTCATGGGTGGTAAAATCTGATGGGTCGGGGACGGTTTTATTATGGCCTTTTTATGATGTGAGCTGATTACGAAGAGGGGAAATTTGTTCATGGAATGTGATATCTCTCCTTTTGAACAAGAATCTTAATTGTAGGTTCATGACCTTATAACCCTTTTACCCATAGGGATAACCCATGAAGATGCAAGGTTTGGCTCTGGGAGTAAATTTGTTCCTGTCCTTTTTTAGTGTAGTATAATAGCCCACTCTTCCGAACTGCTAGCGAAATACACTATACAACCATAAACTAGAATCCAAATCTTGATTAATAAAATTACAGAGGAAAAATATCCTTAAATACGCCAATAACTCCACTAAAATTCCCAAATATTATACACAACAAAACATAAATAACTATTTTTAAATCAGCTATCTAAATACAAACTCAATCCTTAATCTAGGACGACTTCATAATCTTGCTCCACTTCCAATTCCGAGCTCACAACACCAAACCTACAATTTCAGAGAAGAACTACAAAACAAACAAAATTCTAAAATGGGTGGAAAACTCGTAACCTTTACTTCAGCCCGTTATAAACATTTTATTTCTCAAATCATTTTCATCTTGTTACAACGCTGGCATAACTCACTCTCTTAAACAAATCAGTGGCAAGTACAAGCTTTGGATAAACGCTGCCTCCAAGCTTCGTTATAGAGCCCAACAATACTACCCTCAAGGTTTCTTATGGAGCGTAGCCGACCGTATCAGGTCAAAAGAACCGTCCTTCACCCATACCTTGCCCACTTCCTATTTTCCGTTCATAAAATAAGCCAACAAAATAGTTCTCGTATTCATATTCATCGAATAACATTTCCAGAATCAACTCATAACATCACATTCATAACTATGGCCATAATACAAACTTATTTATCAAAAATAGAACACAGAGATCCACACACACAAGGGCATGAGTAAATGATTTTACTAAACATAAAAGTTACCTGAAATACAATCCAGTTCCAACAACACAATTTCCTTCATAATCCCGAATGATACTTCACTCCAAAATCATCCTCCAAGAATCACCTCACAATTATAACGATAATTAATAATCAATCTTAACTAATCTAATTAACTTCTTCTAACACAACCACTATGCTAATCAAACTAAGGGGTCGTTTGGTTGAAGTTGGGAAGTATAGCTTCCCTTGATGCCCATGAAATTTCATTTCCTAGGATGTACGTTTTTTTGTTTGGTTGAACATGGGAAATTCTATTTCCCATGGAAATTATCACTTACCTAGGGGGGGCCTAGGTAAGTTATTTCCTCCATTTTGTAGGAAATAGAACTTCCTAGGAAGTTCTACTTCCCATGTTTTTGCCAACTAAACAACAACACATATACCTACTTCCTAGGAATTCTAATTTCCCATGTATTTGAAGGTTAACTAAACAAGCTCTATATCCCGCAAATAGAAACTAACTAATTCTATATAACGTTTAAACTTATCTTTAAATATATCAACTCCAATCTAACACATTACTAGTACTAACAATCACTAATGAATTATACTAAACTCATATAAGATTTGTAACCCATAACACTTTTCAAAAAACAATAGAACACACTAGTAGAATAAATGCTATTTGCTGCGGTGATATTGCTGCGGTTTAACCCATACGCAGCAATATATTACGAAAAAAAAAAGTTAAATATAAAATAAAGATATTGCTGCGGTTTCATCATAAAACCGCAGCAATATGGTGTCATCGAGAAAATTTCTAAAAAAATTGACTATTTGACCAAATGTATTGCTGCGGTTTTTGACAAAAACCGCAGCAATATATTAAAATAAAATTAAAAAATTATATTTTAATATATTGCTGCGGTTTTTTAAGAAAACCGCAGCAATATTATGAAAAAAATATATAAAAGAGTGACAAAGCTCGCTTAGGGTTTTATTCCTCTCACCCCTTCTCTCACTCCACGCCTATCTCACCCCTTCTCACACTCCACGCCTCTCTCACTCCTTCTCTTCCTCTCACTCCATCTCTTCCTCTCACCCTTTACATCTCACGCCTCTTTCCTCTCACTCCTCTCATCATCCTCTCAAAAACCGCCGGATCTTCGCCCACTTTTCGCCGGCTGAAGCGTCGTCTCTCATCAAGACCGCCGGCTCGTTCGTTGTTCTTCGCCATCTTCGGTGCTTTCAGTGTTAACACCATCTCACGATCCATCGCTGTTGAGATCTTCGCTCTCATCAAGAACGTTCTTCGCGAACTCTTCACTCTCCTCGTTCGTTCACCGTTCTCCATCTCACGATCTTCGCTTGTCGCGCTCCGTCGTCGCTGTTTGTGTAGTCTGTGCGGAGCAAGCCGGACTTTAGAATTGTCGTCGCTCCATCGCTGTTGAGATCGGTTTAGGATTTTTTTATTTTTTTTCTTTTTTTTCAGATTTGTACTCGCTGAGTCGCTGTTGAGATAGCTTTTAGGATTTTTTTTTATTTTTTTTTCTTTTTTTCAGATCTGTATGTTTGTAGATTATTTTATTTTATGATTTTTCTTTATTTTTTAATATAGTTTTTGTTTGTAGATCTGGTAGTAAATTCTTTGTTTTCCTTTTTTTTGTTCGTTTGGTGAGATCTGTTCATAAATTTTTTATTTTAGGATTTTTTTTATATTATGTTCTTCTTTAGATCTGTTTCTTTATTTTTTATTATATTTTGTTTTTATTATAATTTTTGTAATTAATCATTAAGTTGTAATTAGTTTTCTTATGTTAATATATTAATAAGATTTATGTGATTTTATCTTTAGTTTGTCTTCAAATATGGTGGATAGTGGATATGTTAGTTGCATGGTTTTAATTTTTCAAATTCATTTGCGAAATGACAAAAAAAAAAAAATTTTTTTTGTCTGTACCAGGTCATATTGCTGCGGTTTTGGCTAAAAACCGCAGCAATATACTGAATTTTTCCTGATAAAAAATGAAAATATTGCTGCGGTTTGGCCTAAAAAACCGCAGCAATATTGGTATATATTGCTGCGGTTTAAAACCGCAGCAATATTATTAATACCTATTGCTCCCCCTTAATTGCTGCGCGCCCAATACCGCAGCAATAGGGCACTTTTTAACCGCAGCAAGTAGCATTTATTCTACTAGTGACACTAACTAAACTTGACAATCAACTACAAACTACTCCTACTGGTTACTAACCACAACTAGGAACAACGCATCACCAAGATGACAACGCATTAACAACAACAGTAATACCATCAACACCAACCACACAACATCAACCACAATAACAGAACAACAATAACTCAACAACACGACCACCACAAGCACATAACATACAGAGGGAAATTTATGAAATAAAAGTTATAACTCCTAAACATAGCTGCATACTAACTTCAAATAAACTGATTACTAATCATAACAAATAACTAACTAATAATCTGAAATTGAAAAAATATAAATTGGACAAAAGTATACCTCCCATAAATTGGGTCTTTTGATATAGCAATAGTTGGACACAACAACCAGTAGCACCACCTAGAAACAATACAACAGCAGCAGCAGCACGCGAGAAGAAGAGATACCACCACGACGGGACACCAACAGAACTCCACTAGAGAACGAACATGACAACTGTTAATTTTTAGATTATATGAAAATGGGCCTGGGTAACCCAATAAGGAGGAGGAGAGTTTAGCCTACTTACAAGCTAGGAGGTTCCATCGTAAAACCAATTTTCTGTTAGCTTGTAAGTGGGCTAAACTCTCCTCCTCCTCATTGGGTTACCCAGGCCCATTTTGAAATAATCTAAAATTAACATGGTATTAGAGCCCGGGTGGTTCGTCACGAGTCTGGTGATTGGAGCAACCATGTGCAGCACCACCAGCGAGAATAAAGGAGTTGGATAAAGAGAGAAAAACATGACAATAACAACAACATCACCGGCAGAGCAACGGCGCGAACAGAGGGAAAGGAAAACTCCGGCGAGTAAGGGCTGACGGTGCGGCAGCGCCTGGGAGATGCGGGTGTGAGAGATAGAGAGAGATGAGGGTTTGACGGGAGTGAGGGAACAAGTTTTAGGGGGTTTGGTTTGGGTGAGAAATGCCGACAAAAAAAATTAGGAAGGGGTTTATTACCTTCTTAAACCGACAACATTAATGGAAGGGAACCCGACTTTGGTTTCCTGCATGGATCGAATACTACCAAACTAATTACACACAAAATCCGAAATATAAAATAATAATAATAATAATAATAATAATCTCATATAGTTAACTAAATAAATACATAACCAACAAGTCAATATAATTCAACTCCAACTCAAATAGAATAAGAATTTCCGAAACATAATTAACTTAATAAATATATATAACGTTTAAATAAACGCTCTTGAAAACAACGCTATTACATATAGAGAAAAACCACAAGCATCCGAAAGGTATAAGGTTTCCAATAGGTGTCTATGTTTGTGAAACATTTCATAAATGGTTTTATTCTTTAGGCTAGTGAGGGGAAATCTGTTTATTAGATAGGTAGCAGTCAAAATACACTCTCCCCAATATTGTATCGGAAGGTTAGCTTGATAAAAGAGGACCCTAGCGGTTTCCAATAGGTGTCTATGTTTTCAATCAACAACCTCGTTTTGTTGTTGTGTGTCTCTAATGCTAGTTTGATGCTCTATCCCATTTTGGTTGTAGAATTCTTTTACCACTGCCTCGCATAACTCTAGAGCGTTATCTGTTCTAATGACTTTTACTTTGGTATTGAATTGGGTTAGAGGCCCAATGTGGTATTACTATCTTGTTTCGCTACGACCCTAGTATTTAAGTGCTCCATCACTTTTTTTTTTACAGTACACGCCTGTGAGGGATTTTTTAGTGATTATTTATAACCATTCTAAAAAGGAAAAACAGAACCTTTGGAAGTAAGGCTTTCAATTCCAATATTGGGGGCCCTTGCAGTCAAATGTGCTTTATAGTGCTATTTTGTGAGAAATCAAACATATTTTCAAAAATCCTCCGAGTTAATGAATCGGGGTACACGCATGAGTGTTATTTCTGAGATTTCTGAAAATCAAACTAAGGACGCCTCTTCTGGTCCCCAAGTAGACTTAGGGTTCCCGTGCATTGGTTTCTAAAGGGTAGAAGTTCATTCTGACTCCGTATTCTAAAGATTTCAACAATTCTTTAAAATATCAATATTCAGTGACCCCCGGTACACGCCTGTGAGGCATTTTTTAGTGATTATTTAAAATCGTTCTAAAAAGGAAAAACGTAACCTTTTGAAGGCTTTCGCATCCACTATTGAGGGCCCTTGAGGTCACATGTGCTTTTACAGTGCTATTTTGTGAGAAATCAAACATATTTTCAAAAATACTCCGAGTTAGTGAACCGGTGTACATGCCTGAGTGTTATTTCGGAGATTTCATAAAATCAAACTAAGGATGCCTCTGTTAGTCCTCGAGTAGACTTACGGTTCCTGTGCATTGATTTGTAGACGGTCGAAGTTCATTCCGATGCTATTTTTCTAAAGATTTCAACGATTATTAAAAATCTCTATGTTTGGTGACCCCTGTTACACGCCTGTGAGGCATATTTCGTCATTATTTAAAACCATTCTAAAACGGCAACACGAAACCTTTGGAAGACTTTGTCTTTCACTATTTGGGGTCATTTGCGTCCAATGAGCTTTACAGTTCCATTTTCTGACAAATCAAACATATTTTTAAAAATCTTGAGAGTTAGTGAACCGGGGTACACGCATGAGTGTTATTCCTGAGATTTCTGAAAATCAAACTAAGGACGCCTCTTCTGGTCCCCAAGTAGACTTAGGATTCCCGTGCATTGATTTCTAGACGGTATAAGTTCATTCTAACGCTGTATTCTAAAGATTTCAACAATTCATTAAAATCTCAATGTTCAGTGACCCTGGGTACAGACTGTGAGTCATATTTTAGTGATTAGTTAAAACCATTCCATAAACGAAAAACAAAACCTTTGGAAGGCTTTCACTTCCACTATTAGGGGCCCTTGCGGTCAAATGTGCTTTACATTGCTATTTTGTGAGAAATCAAAAATATTTCAAAAAATCCTCCGAGTAAGTGAACCGGCGCGGGGTACACGCGTGAGTGTTATCTCGGAGATTTCATAAAATCTAACTAAGGATGCCTCTACTAGTCCCAGAGTAGATTCAGGGTTCCTGTGTATTGATTTCTAGACGATAGAATTTCATTCTGTCGTGGTATTCTAAAGATTTCAACAATTCTTTAAAATCTCAATGTTCAGTGACCCCTGGTACACGCCTGTGAGGCATATTTTAGTGATTATTTAAAACCATTCTTAAAGAGAAAAGCAGAACTTTTGGAGGCTTTCACTTCCACTATTGGGGCCCTTGCAGCCAAATGTGCTTTACAGTGCCATTTTCTGAGAAATCAAACATATTTTTAAAAATCTTGAGAGGTAGTGAACCGCTGTAGACGCATGAGTTTATTTCGGAGATTTCTGAAAATCAAACTAAGGACGCCTCTTCTGGCCCCAAGTAGACTTAGGGCTTCCGTGCTGTTGTATTCACGGTTTTAATGATGACAAATAATGTTATTGAGTCTAGGAAAATAAGTTGAGTCTAGGAAATTATTTTTAGAATTTATTTTACATAAATTCATATTATCTTGTGTGTAATTTATTTAATTATAACTTATGGAGAAATGGTTATGGGGCTTTTTGGGTCAAACGAGTTTTACAGTTCCATTTTATGAGAAATCAATTATATTTTTAAAAATCATGAGAGTTAGTGAACCACGGTACACGCATGAGTGTTATTTCGGAGATTTCTGAAAATCAAACTAAGGACGCCTCTTCTGTTCCCCAGGTATACTTAGGGTTCCTGTGCATTGATTTCTATAGAGTAGAAGTTCATTCTGACTCCGTATTATAATTAAAGATTTCAACTATTTTAGAATCTCAATGTTCAGTGACCCTCGGTACACGCCTGTGAGGCATTTTTTAGTGATTATTTAACACCGTTCTAAAAAGGAAAAACAAAACCTTTAAAAGGCTTTCGCTTCCACTATTGGGGGCCGTTGCGATCAAATGTGCTTTTACAATGCTAGTTTGAGAGAAATCAAACATATTTTCAAATATACTTCAAGTTAGTGAACCGGGGTACACGCCTGAGTGTTATTTCGGAGATTTAAAAAATCAAACTAAGGATACCTCTGCTGGTCCCTGAATAGACTTAGGGTTCCTGTGCATTGATTTCTAGACGGTGGAAGTTTATTCCGACGCCAGTTTTCTAAAGATTCAAACAATATGTAAAATCTCTATGTTCGGTGACTCCCGGTACACCCTTGTGTGGCATTTTTCGTGGTTATTTAAAACCATCCTTAAATGGCAACACGAATCCTTTGGAACACTTTGGCTTTCACTATTTCGGGTCCTTTGGGTCAAATGAGCTTTACAGTGTCATTTTCTGTAAAATCAAACATATTTTTAAAAATCTTGAGAGTTAGTGAATCGGGGTACACGCGTGAGTGTTATTTCGGAGAATTCTGAAAATCAAACTAAAGACGCCTCTTCTGGTGCCCAAGTGGACTTAGGGTTCCCGAGCATTGTTTTATAGATGGTAGAAGTTCATTTTGACGCCATATTCTAAAGATTTCAACAATTTTTTAAAATCTCAATGTTCAGTGACCCCCGCTACACGCCTGTGAGGCGGTTTTTTAGTGATTATTTAAAACTGTCCTAAAAAGGAAAAACATAACCTTTGGAAGCCTTTCACTTCCTCTATTAGGTACCTTATGGTCAAATGTGCTTTACAGTGCTATATTGTGAGAAATCAAACATATTTTTGAAAACCTTCAAGTTAGTCAACCGTGGTACACGCCTGAGTGTTATTTCAGAGATTTCAAAAAATCAAATTAAGGATGTCTCTACTAGTCCCCGAATAGACTTAGGGTTCCTGTGAATTGTTTTCTAGACGGTGGAAATTCAATTCGGAACCATTTTTCTAAATATATCAACAATTATTTAAAATCTCTATGTTCGGTGACCCCCGGTACACGCCAATGAGGCATTTTTCGTGATTAATTAAAACCATCCTAAAACAGCAACACGGAAATTTTGCAAGACTTTGGCTTTTTCACTATTTGGGGTCCTTTGGGTCAAATGAGCTTTATAGTACCATTTTCTGAGAAATCAAACATATTTTTAAAAATCATAAAAGTTAGTGAACCGCGGTACACACATGAGTGTTATTCCGAAGATTTCTGAAAATCAAATTAAGGACGCCTCTTCTGGTTCCCAAGTAGACTTATGATTCATGTGCATTGATTTCTAAACAGTAGAACTTCATTCTGACGCCGTATTCTAAAGATTTCAACAATTTTTTAAAATCTCAATGTTTAGTGACCCCCGGTACACGGCTGTAATGCGTTTTTTAGTGATTATTTAAAACTGTTCTAAAAAGGAAAAACATAACCTTTGGAAGCCATTCACTTCCTATATTAGGTACCTTAAGGTCAAATGTGCTTTACAGTGCTATATTGTGAGAAATCTAACATATTTAAAAAATCCTCCGAGTTAGGTAACTAGGGTACACGCCTGAGTGTTATTTCGGAGATTTCAAAAAATCAAACCAAGGATGTCTCTGCTAGTCCCCGAATAGACTTAGGGTTCGTGTGAATTGTTTTCTAGATGGTGGAAGTTCATTCCGAAACCATTTTTCAAAAGATTTCAACAATTATTTAAAATATCTATGTTCGGTGACCCCCGGTACACGCCAATGAGGCATTTTTAGTGATTATTTAAAACTATCCTAAAACAGCAACACGAAAATTTTGTAAGACATTAGCTTTCACTATTTCGGGTCCTTTGCGTTAAATGACCTTTACAGTGTCATTATCTGAGAAATCGAACATATTTTTAAAAATCTTGAGAGTTAGTAAACCGGGGTACACGCATGAGTGTTATTTCGGAAATTTCTGAAAATCAAACTAAGGATGCCTTTTCTGGTCCCCAATTATACTTAGGTTTCTCGAGCATTCACAACAATAGACCAAGATATTGCTGCGGTTCCTATCCAAAACCGCAGCAATACATTGTACTTTTTTAATAGAAAATAAACATGTTGCTGCGGTTTTGCCCAGAAACTGCAGCAATATGTTCAAATATTGGGGGTCCCTTGCGGTTTAATGTGCTTCACAATGCTATATTGTGAGAAATCAAACATATTTTAAAAAATCCTCCTAGTTAGTGAGTACACGCCAGAGTGTTATTTCAAAGATTTTAAAAAATCAAACTAAGGATGCCTCTGCTGGTCCCTGAATAGACTTAGGGTTCCTGTGCATTGATTTCTAAACATAAAAGTTCATTCTGATGCCATTTTTCTAAAGATTTTAACAATTAGTTAAAATCTCTATGTTCGGTGACCCCCAGTACACGCCTGTGAGGCATTTTTCTTGATTATTTGAAACCATCCTAAAAAGGGGACATGAAACCTGTGGAAGACTTTGGCTTTAACTATTTTGGTTCTTTTGGGTCAAAAAAGCTTTACAGTGCCATTTTCTTAGAAATCAAACATATTTTTAAAAATCTTGAGAGTTAATGAACCGTGGTACACACATGAGTGTTATTTCGGAGATTTCTCAAAATCAAACTAAGGACGCCTCTTCTGGTCCCCAAGTAGACTTAGGGTTCCCAAGCATTGATTTCTATACGGTAGAATTTCATTCTGACGCCGTATTATAAAGATTTCAACAATTCTTTAAAATCACAATGTTCAGTGACCCCCGGTACACGCCTGTGAGGCATTTTTTCCTGATTTTTTAAAACCATCCTAAAAAGGCAACATGAAACCTTTGGAAGACTATGGCTTTCATTATTTGGGGACCTTTGGGTCAAATGAGCTTTACAGTGTCATTTTCTGAGAAGTCGAACATATTTTTCAAAATCTTGAGAGTTAGTGAACCGCGGTACACACATGAGTGTTATTTCGGATATTTCTGAAGATCAATTTAAGGATGCCTTTTCTGGTCCCCAAGTAGACTTAGGGTTCCTGTGCATTTTTTTTAGAGGGTAGAATTTCATTCTGACTCCGTATTATAAAGGTTTTAACTAGTTTAAAATCTCAATGTTTAGTGATCCCGGTACATGCCAGTGAGGCGTTTTTTAGTGATTACATAAAACCATTCTAAAAAGAAAAAAAAACATTTGGAAAAATTTGGCTTTTACCATTTGGTGTCATTTAGGTCAAACAAGATTTACAGTGCCATTACAGAGAAATCAAACATATTTTTAAAAATCGTGAGAATTAGTGAACGCATTAGTGTTATTTCGGATATTTCTGAAAAATCAAACTAAGGACGCCTCTTCTGGTCCCCAAGTAGACTTAAGATTCCCGTGTATTGTTTTCTAGAGGCTATAAGCTCATTTTGACTCCGTATTCTAAAGATTTTAAAAATTCTTTAAAATCTCAATGTTCAGTGACCCCCAGTACACGCCTGTGAGACATTTTTTATTTATTATTTAAAACCATTATAAAAACGAAAAACAGACCTTTAGAAGGCTTTCGCTTTGACTATTAAGGGCCCTTGCGGTCAAATGTGCTTTGCAGTGCTATATTGTGAGAAATCAAACATATTTTTAAAAATGCTTCGAGTTAGTAAACCGGGATACACGCGTGAATGATTTTTCGGAGATTTTCAAAAAATCACACTAAGGATGCCTCAGCTGGTCCTCGAGTACACTTAGGGTTCCTGTGTATTGATTTCTAGATGGTTGATGTTCATTCCGACACCATTTTTCTAATGATTTCAACAATTATTTAACATATTTATGTTCGGTGACCCCCGGTACACGCCTGTGAGGCATTTTTCGTGATTATTTAAAACCATCCTAAACAGCAACACGAAACCTTTGGAAGATTATGGCTTTCACTATTTAGGGTCTTTTGGGTCAAATGAGATTGAGAGTTAATGAACCGCGGTACACGCATGAGTGTTATTTGGGAGCACTACTACATAAATGACCTAATGCAACCCCTGAAAATCGTTGCAATAGAGCCCAAAACCGTTGCTATAGAGCTATTGCAACGGTTGAACAACCGTTGCTGTTGCTGCCATTGCATTAGACCTATTGCAACGGTTTTTAGGCCTATTGCAACGGCTACCACAAACCTGTTGCAATAGGTATAAATATATGTTGCATTAGCTATAGAGTCTATTGCAACGCCTCTATGCCTATGGCAACGCCTTCCAATAGCTATTGCAACGCCCTAGTACTTATATTGTGTCCCATTTTAGCATCTAATGCAACGCCTCCATATATATTGCAACATCATCATATAACTATTGCAACGCCTCTAATACTAATAATATGCCTCACCGTGACACCTATTGCAACGCCTTCGTAGCTAATGCAACTCCAACACCATAATAGACTAGTAGTAATACATTGATATGTACGTAAACTTATATATTCATAAATTTATTTTGAAATTTTATACATTGAAGAGGAATTGTGTATACAATAATCAAGAGCCCATGAACAAATTTACGAAATACATTATTACAAAAGTCAATCAACTAAAAACTATATAAAATTTATGGTTTCCTCAATTCTCTTCAAGAGAACTTCTACATGTAAAATGCTCCAATAAATCATTCTCCATCTAAAGTGCTTCCATGCCTTCCTACAAGTAACTAGTTTTCTTGAACGTGGCGTTCCATTTGTTCATTTATGTCGACCTGCAAATTTAAATTTAAATTTAATCAAATTAGTAAAAACCAAACACTTGTGATTATTAAGTTCTTTAAACATAGTTGTCCTATTATAGAACCAAAATCAAATCTTCAAGCAACAGAAAGGTGCCAAATCAGATGGAGATTGTCTCAGATAAAGCGTTCTTTAAGAATAAAGGTGTCAAATTTATTTAAGTATAACAAGAATTTCTATCTAATCGTTTGTTTGCTATTTTTTAATCATGCTAGAAACCTAAAGCATAATTCACTAACATAGGCAAAATATATGAAAGATGAGAGGGTTGTTCTCAAAAGGCTGCATAAAGTTATGTATTCACCAAAAAATAAAATTAAGTATAAATTTATAAAACTAAGTTTTTGGAACAAATTAACAGCTTGTATCGAAGTGAATGCTAGTTGGAAGTAGTACACCAATAACCACCTGAATATATCCATATGTATTTGTTAGCTAAGAATGAAAACAAGTTAGTCCACACTAGAGTAATATGTCTTTAGCTTGGAGCTATAAAACTTCCGGTTCCCCAAAGCCTTCTCATCCAAGTTTTAGTACTAATGTATTCATTATGGTTCTCCAAATTAACCTCTCCGCTTCAGGAAAAAAAAACTCCTCCTTAAATTTGTAACTCGACCAAAAGAAATCAACTAACACTTACATAAGCATACATCATTAAGATTTCACCAATAATGAACCTTTAAGATAACATATTTCCCCAGCCAACAAATGAACTAATAATCAGCACTAGAGGATAACCTCAACACAGAAATAATAACTTAATTAAACAAAAAAAAAACAAACAAAAAAAATCTACTCCAAACTAGCAAAGAGGAGAGACATAGATTACCTGAGCTTTGTGGGATTATTTCTTAATTTTTTGGTTCTATATGCTTTCCTCATCCAAGAATTAAAATCTCTGTAATACATCACAAAAACGAATCATTCAGCTCGCTACCTTTGTTCTTTCCCATCTTTTGTCATATTGGGGAAGTTGAATACAAGCAAAACATAGTAAACATCAACTTTGATAGATATATAACAAGTAGATTATCCTGCTAAGATTATAACAAGCGATCTTCTACACTCTATAGGAACTAAAGCACATGGAATCCTTCTTTGCAGCGAACAAGAGTTGGATTATCTTTTCTTGCAGTCTTCATTGAGAGACGGGGGTGTTAATGAAAGCCATCTTCATAATACAGAGTTGTCCAATTTTTACTGCAATATTTGTGTATGTAAAGATAGAAAAAATGGGTCAATCACACAACCTTTTAGTTACAGGTTCTATAATAACTTGACTACTAGCAGCTTCCACATTCTAAGACGAGAGTGCGAAAATATAAATTTTTCATGACGGTGCGATATACATCATTGCATAGCTTAATGGTTGTCATGTGATAGAAACTTAACCCTGCCTCTGAGTCATAACATACATGATCGAAGGAATGTAGAAGACTGATTACCCTTAAAACACTTTCTATCACTTAACATCAATGAGACTTACTTCTTCATTGTAACTTTAATAACCCTTAATGCCTAAAGGGAGAACAACTTTAGCCCTACATAGAAGCTGTAGAAAACTGAAATAATATAAACCCTTGATTATCTCATTGAGCAATGTGCCTAATATACAGAAGGCTACTAAACTACAAACATGGAAACTGTTAAGGAGTCTCCTAAATACAAGGATCACACCTATCCTAGAATATTTACATAATATTTACATATTATTCTAACAAAAACCACTTGCCTTATCTAAAATAAATCATTTGACAGACAGTGAAATCAGTCGTAGTTACTAATTTACTTGATAAAGCAACCCTTGTTCATAGTACATGCCTTACAATGACCCTTCACATAGTGTTGACATGGTGTAAACTGAAGATTGGAAGAGCTAAAAACTTATAGGGCAACTCTTCACAAAAAGTCAAACTGTAAATTATGATAAGAGCAGCAATAATATTGATTGACTAGATATAACAGCTTATCACTAATTAATTATACAAGAAACTATTACATAATCCCACAAATTAAAGCAATTGAATTAGGATTAGCATAGTCCTCTCATTTTCTTCTTTAGATGTGACACATCTACACCTTAATTTTCCATTAGAAAATCGTTAAAAGATATATTGCCGACTTCAAGAGTAAATCAAGAGAATTTAGAGAGTTCAATTCGTAAAGGACTTAAATTAATCCTAAATTGCAAAATCCATGTAAATGCAGAATCCGAAGCTAAAAACTTACTAATATTAATTATATTAGAATAAGAAAAAGAGTGAAGAAACGCAACATACCAAAGCAATTTCATCTTTGAGAAGAATTGAATTTAGATTTACGTAGTTGTTGTACAACTCAAGGAGTAGTGAATTCCGACGAGAAATCAAGAGGTGCTTGTGTAACCGTGTGGCTGTGTTAAAGAGGGAAGGGAAAAAGTATTAGGGATTTTCAGAAATTTTGGGGAAAATATGAAAGGAAACCAATTTTTTTTTTTTCATCATCAATTCTCATTTGGCAACCAATTTGATTGAACCCTTGATTATCAATTCTTTTTTTTTTTTGGCAGGAACTAATTATATATAAATCTGAATTGACACATTACAATCAGTTTTTTAGAGATTGAAAACTTGATATATATAGATTAAAGATAACAAATTAACAACCAGTTAAAAGAAAAAACAACTCAACAACAAGAAATTATCTTAGGTTAAAATTAGATTACCTAAATTGAAAATTCTGGAGTAGTTTATGGCTTGTGAAGATGAGTGGTGACATCCAGCGGATAAAGCCAAAGTATTGGTGGCTGACTAGGTGGAGGTGGCGTCAAGTGTGGACGCGTCACCCGTTCCTTGCACAAAGGAGAATGAAGGTAGACTTATGGCCTTGTCCGACTTGAGATACCTAAATTACAACAATTATATGATTTAATGACAAGAAATGCAAAATTTCTAACCTTTCGAATCGGAGTATACCAAATGAAACTAACAAAACAAGAAAATTAAGCTAAAACTGAGAAATTCGTAACTTACAGTAGATATGTGGCGACAACAACAGTTATGGCGGTGGCAGCGCACGAGTAGCACCGGTAAGCAGAACACGAGCAGAGCAGGCGAAGTGGCTCCGAGATGGGTCCGGCGAAGTGGCAACACAGGCGAGAAAAATAATCACACGAGGAGGGGGGAGTGAGAGCCACCAGGAGAGAGAAAAGGGATGAAGCAAGGGTTTGGGTTTCTTAGGCATTCAATCTCACGATAAGGAAAATAGATAAATAGGGGTTTCATTTCATACTCTTATGCAACGCGATATATAACCTATTGCAATAGTTACTAAGAAACCGTTGCAATAGATTTAAAGACCGTTACATTAGCATGCATCGTTGCAATAGACCGTTGCATTATGGTTAAGCGTTGCATTTGACCGTTGCAATTGCTTCAAAATGTAGTAGTGGAGATTTCTGAAAATCAAACTACGGACGCCGCTTCTAGTCCCCAAGTAGACTTAGGGTTCCTGAGCATTGATTTCTAGATGGTAAATGTTCATTCTGACGTCGTATTCTAAACATTTCAACAATTCTTTAAATCTCAATGTTCAGTGACCCCAGGTTCACGCTTGTGAGGCATTTTTTAGTGATTATTTAAAACCATTCTAAAAAGGGAAAACAAAACTTTCACTAGTAGAATAAATGCTATTTGCTGCGGTTAAAAAGTGCCCTATTGCTGCGGTTTTGGGCGCGCAGCAATTAAGGGCGCAACATAGGTATTAATTATATTGCTGCGGTTTCTAGCAAAAACCGCAACAATATATTTATTTTATATTAGCAAAGTTCGATATATTGCTGCGGTTTGTAAGACAAACCGCAGCAATATACCTATTTTATAATAAATAATATTTATATTGCTGCGGTTTTCAGTCAAAACCGCAGCAATAAGTAGGTAAAAAAAAAAAATTTATCATTGAATTCGAAAGATAACATAAATCAAAAAAATTGCAAAAAATCATAAATTTTAACAGAATCTAAACTACAAAACATTAGAAAAGAAAGAGAAGCTTAACATTACAAACAAAATGGAGACAAACATAATATTATATTAGAAAAGCTTAACATTAATTTTAACCCATTAACACAAAAAAAATACAAAGACAAGCTTAATATTATATCAGAAAAACTTAACATTAATTCTAATACATTAACAAAAAAAAATAAAGAAACAAGCTTAACATTACATTAGACAAGCTTAATATAAACTAACAAAATTAGAACTAAATAATGTAAGTTTTCCACGTTTTTGGTAAGTGAGTGGAGAGACAATATTGCTGCGGTTTTCGGCGGAAAACCGCAGCAATATATTTTAAAAATATTTTTTTATTATATTGCTGCGGGGTCCCGCCCAAAACCGCAGCAATATTAGCTATTCCAGGCCTTACGTTTTTTACTAAATGTATTCGTCGAACAATATTGCTGCGGTTTTGGACGGGAACCGCAGCAATATTGTTATTTTCTATTTTTTCTTTTCTTTTCTTTTTGCGTGTTATATTGTTGCGTATAGGTAAAACCGCAGCAATATCACTGCAGCAAATAGCATTTATTCTACTAGTGAAAATTTTGGAAGCCTTTCACTTCCACTATGGGGCCCTTGCGGTCTAATGTGCTTTACAGTGCTATTTTGTGAGAAATTAAAAATATTTTCAAAAATCCTCCGAGTTAGTGAACCGTGGTAAACGCGTGAGTGTTATTTCGGAGATTTCATAAAATCAAACTAAGGATGCCTCTGTTGGTCCCCGAGTAGACTTAGGTTTCATGTGTATTGATTTCTAGACGATTAAGTTTCATTCCGACGCCATTTTTCTAAAGATTTTAACAATTCTTCAAAATCACTATGTTTGGTGACCCCCGGGACACGCCTGTGACGCATTTTTCGTGATTATTTAAAACCATCCTCAAACGAAAACACGAAACCTTTGGAAGACTTTGGCTTTCACTATTTGAGATCCTTTAGGTCAAATGAACTTTACAGTGCCATTTTCTGAGAAATCAAACATATTTATAAAAATCTTGAGAGTTAGTGAACCGGGGGGGTACACGCATGAGTGTTATTTCGGAGATTTTAGAAAATCAAACTAAGGACGCCTCTTCTGGTCCCCAAGCAGACTTAGGATTCCCATTCATTGATTTCTAGATGGTAGAAGTTCATTCTGACGCCGTATTCTAAAGATTTAAATTATTCTTTAAAATCTCAATGTTCAGTGACCCCCGGTAAACGGCTGTGAGGTATTTTTTAGTGATTATTTAAAACCATTAGAATACGGAGACATAATGAACTTTTGTCGTCTAGAAATCAATGCACATGAGACCTAAGTCTATTGGGGACCAGAAGAGGCGTCCTTAGTTTGATTTTCAGAAATCTCCGAAATAACACTCATATGTGTACCCCGGTTCACTAACTCTCAAGATTTTGAAAAATATGTTTGATTTATTAGAAAATAGCACTGTAAAGCTCATTTGACCCAAAAGACCCTAAATAGTAAACGCCAAAGTCTTCCAAAGGTTTCGTGTTGCCTTTTTAGGATGGTTTTAAATAATCATGAAAAATGCCTCACAAACGTGTACCGGGGGTTACCGAACATAGAGATTTTAAAGAATTGTTGAAAACTTTAGTAAAATGGCGTCAGAATGAACTTCGACCATCTAGAAATCAATGCATAGGAACCATAAGTCTACCAGGGGACCAACAGAGACATCTTTAGTTTGAATTTATGAAATCTCCGAAATAACACTCAGGTGTGTACCCCGGTTCACTAACTCGAAGGATTATTCAGACGACAGGTCATATTCCCGATTCCGATGAGAAATGAGAAAGTTATGACTATTTTACGAAGAACTGTTGAAACCGAAATTTCGTCTCGCGCCTGACCAGGCGGCTTTTGGCCCGACCAGTCACCAGCACTCGACCGAGTAGTTTGGCCCGGGCGACGCATTCTTTTCACGGATTATTCTAATTTTTACCCTAAGTTTATTAAGCCATCATTAAAGTTATACTAGAAAATTATTTTAGGGTTTATTAGGATTTCCTTATCTCTATTATATAAGGGAAAGGATTAGCTATAATATCCCCCAATAATTTTACTTAATTACCCCTTAGTAAATTAGCTTCTCTATCAAAAAAAGATGAAAGAAAATCAAACTCATATATAGCATTAAAAATTTAACAAATAAAATTATATCAATCAATACACAATCACATAGTAAATCAAAAAGGAAAATACAATCAATTAACAAAGTGTAAAGATTTAATTAAAACACAATACCTTGTTGATGAAAATATAAGAAATCCTTAATAAATCTACGTAACATTCTTTTATCGCCCATCAGTTTTAATTTTAAAAATCTTAAAGAAAGTGCAAATAAAATCAATAATAAAAGACGAGTTTGGTTAAGTGATATATGCTTAATCAACAAAATTAGCTAGCCCAAAAAACATGTCTAATATTCAAATTTTAGCTTTGTTTATGGCCAAAAAAGTTATAGATTATGTTCTAAAAAAGTGAGGCACGCATCGCGTGCATAAATTGCTAGTATTATAAAAGGACCCTCTTGGTGGTCATTGTTTGACTCACATCTTTATACCATTAATAATTTTAGGACTCCTTGTATATTCTCTTTGTACGTTCTCTCCATTATAGTGAAGAAGCTCTCGAATCCCCCTCATGTGGACGTGTAGGTCTAATTTGACTGAACCACGTAAATTCTTGTGTTCTTGTTTATTTTCTGTATCGTTTTTCTCATTTTTATGATTTTGTTACTTGTTCCGCATTAATCAAACGCTATATATATACCATGCGTTTCCTAACAAAATCAAATGCCAATGAGATAGGAAGAGAAGCATGTTTAGTTAGATATGTAGACTAAAAGAATTAGATGATAATAGATAATAGCTCAATGATCAGATAAGTCTTCTTATTCCATGTTTATGGCTTCATGTTCAAGCACTATTGTTACTTGTTAGCAACTTTCAGCAATCTAAATTACATGTAATGTCTCTTTGAGTGTACATATGGGCCTTTCCTTAAATAATAGAAGGCGTTTTACTTTTTGATGTTTGGTGCAATACCCCTCGTTTTTGGGTCACCAAACAGGCTCAACCCTTAGATTTATAGGTAATATCCAACTCCCTAGGGCCTAGACCTTTTTGAGCAAGCCTTAATTGGTCTGTCATAAACCCATGAAGAAGGCACCTAATCTTTGTTGGGCAAATTTTTTATTTGGGGAGGTTTACAGGCCGGGATATTGGAGTAAAGATCCGATGTTTAAAATCCATTAGCCAACCTGGTTAATTTTGCATTTTGACCATATCGCGTCAAGACTCCTCGTCCTCGTTCACTAAACAGGGTCGTAAGTCGTAACTTCGGATGTGCAAAGAGTTCCTTTGCATAGGGTTTTCGGTCTAAAAAATTTTGGTTTTATTTGAGAGAGCCCACTTTGAAAAAGTTGATGCTGTGTAAACTATAAACAAAAAACATTGCACATCTCCATTTTCTAAACTCCATAATTTACGCTATCACCTAATCTTCCTTAATCTCTTCCACCGAAAATTCAACCTTCCATATCTTTTACTTTCTAACTTCTTCTATCAAATATTGTCATTAATTTTTTACATAATTATATAAAGTATAACCAATCCATCAGTTAGTATTGATTTTCTCTACTCTTTATAGAAAATTGGTCTTTTCTCTCAATAATGGGAAAGAAACCGGCCCAATGTCCATTTTAGGACAAGACTCCATAAATCTCTAAAATGGCCTACCACCAAATAAGTTAAAAAACACCAAAATAATAGTAAATCATTTTCAATTAGAAAAATGTTGCACTCATTCTCGAACGAGGAAGCCTGTAAATATGTGCATTAGCACAACCATTAAAAGATGGTTTGTTCTCACCATAGCCTACAAATAATACTTCTTGTTTTTAATGCCCAAATTACTTTGGGTGGCTTCTCATTAGTGAGAGTAGACAATGGCTTGTACAGCTAATACTATTACTACTAAGATTGCTAATGAATTCATATGACAAACATTCATGATTTCAATTACTCTTAAGGAATCCATTCTTAGGAGAATAAGTAACATAAAAAATCCACCCGTTTTCGTGCCTGATCTTATTTGTGACTTGAAATCTTGTAAAAATAGCGTAAATCTGACTTTAAATGTACATATATCTCAATATATAGATGTTCTAGATGGGATTCGAATTGGAATTGATAGCTTGTTCCAAAAGCTTTCCTACGATAGTCATACGTCCAATTCCGCTAAGAAACGAGAAAGTTATTTCTATTTTACAAAGCACTGACGAAACTGGAATTTCGTCCCACGTCCGACCGGGAGGGTTTTGGCCTGACCGGACAGTAGCGCTCGACGCGTTTTTTCACGAGTTATTTGATATTCTAACCCTGCGTTTTTAAGCCGTCATTAGATTTATAGTAGGAGATTTTTTTAGGATTTATTAGGGTTTCCTTATTGTTTATAAAAAAGAACCTATTGGTGATCATTGTTGACAAACTTTTAGCCTCTAGTATTTTAGGGCTCCCTTGTATTATTCTCTCTGTTTTTCTCGATCATATTGAAGAAGCTTGAATTCTCCACCTGTGGACGTAGGTTATTTTGACCAAACCACGTATATCCTTGTGTTTTCTTTTGTTTATTTCTTCATTGCTTTTCTCATCCTTATTATTTCATTGATTTGTTCCGCATTAATCAAACACATACAACATCTTTTCCTAACAAACTAGTATCATAGCAAGGTTTTAAGTTCTTATGTGTTCATAGAGGAGTTTGATTAAATTATGCAAATGAAATTCAACATTGAGAATTTTGATATACAAGTAAATTTTAGTCTATGACAATTGAAAATGAAAGCCGCATTGGTTCCAAGTTGTTGTCACAAGGCTCTTGAAGTTGCATCCAAAAGGCCTTCGGGTATGACAAATGATCAATGGGAGGAGATTGATTTGAAGGCTCTTTCGACAATTCAATTATGTCCCTTTAGCACTAATGATATGTTGATATAGGTTCCCAAGGAGACGACTGTTGCGGGTTTGTGGTTGAAGTTGGAGTCACTTTATATAACAAAAAGCATGACCATCCGTCTACTACTCAAATCTAAACTTCATGATCTCAGTCTAGAAGAAGGTAAACTACTTGAGTCTCATTTAGATGAATTCTTCTCTATTATTATGGATTTGCAAAACATCGATGTTGAGATCGATGATGAGGATATGGCTATTAGATTGTTGTGTTCTTTATCGACTTTGTATAAGCATTTTCGAGATACTTTATTGTGTGATAGAGATGATTTAAGTTTGCAGGATGATAAGGATGCCTTAACTCATAGAGATTTTATCGACAATAAGTTGGTTAATAAATCTAATAATCCTTCTCAAACTTATGCTTTGGTTTCTGATGGTGGTAAGAGCTTTAGCAAAAATAAAATATGTAACTATTGTCACGTGAAGGGTCATGTCAAAGCTGATTGTTGGAAGTTAAAGAAAAAGAGAAAAGTCCAACGAGGACCAATCTGCAAATATTGCCAATGATGTCCTTGATGATGGTGTTGCACTTTAGGGATACATGATTTAGGGATGCGGTTTCTACGATCTCTTCATGTTTGGTGCCCTTTGAGTTCTCTTGGTGAAACGAGAAACCGTGTGGATTTTGCTATGGAGTCTATGATAGATTGGTTTTGAGTTTGTAATAAATTAGCAATCTTGGTTATGCATTAGTTTTGTTCTAGTTATGCTATTTCTTATCTTAGGTTTGTACTTTTGTGTTTTGTTAAATAAAATTGCAATTTAGAAATATTTGATGTAATTTAATTTTCTAGAATTGTTTAAGTTTGTTGTTGAGATGAAAAAGAGTTTTGAATAGAGTTTGGTCAATTTTGAATAACCATGCTTGGCGTTGGTGACTTTATACTCTCAATCAAGGCCATGTGATAGTTTCATATACGAAGTTTTGTGTTCGAAGACGCATAAGTACACAATTTATAGAAGATTTCCTTTCTTAATTGCCTAAAGTGAGTAGGCTTATGGAATTTTTTTTAAGGTGGAGGTTCTATGTTTATGGTGAGCATCATTTTTGGTTTTCGGTTCAAGGTGAAGTTATCTTGATTAATCGATTTCAAGTCAAGGTGGAGATTTGTTACTTGTGACTTGAAATCTTGTGAAAATGGCATAAGGCTGAATTTGAATGCACATATATCTCAATTTATAAATAGTTTTGATGTGATTCAAATTAGAGGTGACAACTTGTTTCAAGAGCTTTTCAACGACTGGTCATATGCCCAATCCTGCTGAGAAACGAGAAAGTAATCGCTGCTCTATGAAGAACTGACGAAACTGAAATTTCCTCCCGCTTCCGCCCGAGCGGGTTTTGGCCCGACCGGGCAGCAGCGCCCGATGCATTTTTTCACGAGTTATTTGATATTTTAACCTAAGTTTTTAAGCCGTCATTAGAGTTATACTAGGAAATTATTCTAGGGTTTATTAGGGTTTCCTTATTTTTATAAAAGGATCCTATTCATGATCATTGTTGACAAACTTTTAGCCTCTAATATTTTA
The DNA here is from genome assembly GCF_026745355.1 of Beta vulgaris subsp. vulgaris. Lineage (NCBI taxonomy): Eukaryota > Viridiplantae > Streptophyta > Magnoliopsida > Caryophyllales > Amaranthaceae > Beta > Beta vulgaris. The sequence continues at coordinate 52,094,748 of NC_079208.1, read as the reverse complement.
GGACTCCCTTGTATTATTGATCTCTCTGTTTTTCTCCATCATAGTGAAATAGCTCGAATCCCCCACCTATGGACGTAGGTTTATTTTGGCCGAACCACGTAAATCCTTTTATTCTCTTTTGGTTATTTTGTTTATTGTTTTTCTCATCCTTATTTTTTCATTGATTTGTTCCGCATTAATCAAACAATACAACACCCTTTCCTAACACCCAAAAAATGTAATCTCTTTATATACCTCAAAAGAGTACACCGGCATTTTTACCTGGAAAAAACACCTTTATTGTTGAAGCTATGATGTATAAAGCACAACACATGTGAGTCTCGTCCAACATGGATAAAACAAGAGAGATGAGTTCACTTTGTAATGCAAAGGGGCTATTCCCCTTATTGCCATACGGTTTTAAGGTGGAACCTCCTTAGTATTGTGAAGTGGACTATCTCTCTTTATGAGGAGTGCGACACTGCCGACACAGGCCCATATTTAACACTTATCTTCTAGGATTAATGGGGATCCTAACCTCCTACATAAGTTTGTTGTGTTCACCTTATTTATAGTCCTTATAAGAAAAAATAAGTCGAGATAAGGTCTAATAAAAAAAATAATAAGTTCAGATAACATTAGCATAAATAAACCAAAATAAGATTTGACTCACTCACAACATAAGATCTAATAAGTTTATACAAGTTCTAATAAGAACTAATAAGTTCGAAGAAGTTGAGATAAAAAAAAATAAGTTGAAAAGAACGGGTCCAATATCTAAAGTACAAAGACAAGTCATACCAAGAATGTTATTTGCCTCAAGCGAACTGCTTCACGATAGTGAACACACATTTTGTTTCATCTCTGAGTTATTTTGCGTTCTAGATATAATACATAGTTCCTGCAAACTAACATTCATTAAAGACATTTGACATTTGCTTCGTCAATTTAGATTCTACACTATTAAGCATATTTTTCGGGAAGCCAATCGAGTAGCGGATCTTCTATTAAAAGAAGTCACAATAATTTTGTTGTCTCGGTTGACATGGATGTCTCCACTGATCCTGAGTTAGAAAAAATTTTCTTACTTGATTCATTAGTGTTCTCTTTGAGAAAAAGGTGTCCTAACATTACCCATCTACCAAAAAAAAAATTGTAACTACCTAGTGCTCCGTGTTACTTAAGTATTATTAGGGATGACGATTGGCGGGGTGGATGTGAAGGATAGTCCCTCCACACCTGCATAAAATTCTTGGCCTCATCCCCGCCCCACCACCTATTGCGAGGGAAATTTCAGACCCATCCCCTCCCCACCACCTGCATGGGTACCTACATCCGTTTCTTAACCGTGTTGTATCCGTTATATACCCGCAACTATCCTCCCAGTAATCCCAAACAATTTGCTAGTACTACAGTTGCAAAAATAAAATGATTAATAATATAAGTATATTAATTGATTTTTAATAATAAATATGCTTATATATAATATGTTTTTAAAAGAAACTTGGGTATGAGATAGAGAGAGGCAAGGCATGCGAGGATGGGTGGGGATGGGGCGGGGGCGGGGGCGGGGCAGTTATAGCATTAGATACACGCGCTCCACCACCCATTGCAGGTACGATTTTCATCCCCATTCCCTAGGCATCCCCGCTAAACCTAGATCCATCCCCACCCAGTTGGGAGGGGAGGGGGCGGGTCTCTGACTTGATCCATCACACTGCCATCCCTAAGTATATAGATGATGATTCCGAATGGGTGGCTTTCTCGCACCTAATTCCTCCTTAGGTTTATTTTGTTGTGTGTTATGTTCTTTTTTTAAAAAAAATTGCCTTGGATTTTCTCCTCTTATGAGTCAAAAGAAAAAAAAAATACTAACTATAACGTTTTTTTTGGCAGGTAAGACAAGTATTTTATCATTCTGAAATCTCTTGTAAGTCACGTCGAGTCCTCGACTTGTGTTAGTAGGATAGACAATTAGGGAGCGGGAAGAGATGGGTAAGAAGATCCCCTCCTTCGAAGTACCCCTAATGACTAGTGAGAATTGAAGTTCCAATTTTAAAGTTGAGAAAATCTCTCCTTTTTATTAAACAAAGTTTAATTGGAGTGTAACTACTACTTATTACGTATTTAATTCTCTTGAGTAAATCTGAAAAGAGAAAATATTAGTTTGATATTATGGAGAATTGATGAGTGACGACTGACCTTTCGTATTTGAGATAGAGAAAAGCCTTAGAATCGAGAGTGAGCAACTGAGCATAGTACAAGGAACACTAATGGAAAAACATTAAATTGCGACAGCCATTAAGTGATCTATTGCTGCAATTTTGACTGCGCAACAATTAAGGGAACAATAATAGATAATTACCTATTGCTGCCGTTCCTACCCAAAATCGCAACAATAGGTATTTTTTTAATACCGCGCAACAATTAAGGGCGCAATAATAGATAATTACCTATTGTTGCAGTTCCTACCCAAAACCGCAACAATGGGTTATGTTTTTTAATAAAAAAAATAAATTCTATTGTTGCGTTTAGGGATAATCGCAGCAATATCTAAAGCTCCAAAAAAATTAGATCTTTGATATTCATATACAATGAGAGAGAGTGCCGAAAAAACACTTAAGTAAAACACGAACTTACATCATTACATTCATATATTATATAGAACGATATTCTTAAACTTATAACTAAATTTTACAATTAATATTTTTTGTTGAAATAACAGATACCATAAAATCAATTCTTCAATAAAATAAATGACTATAAAACTAAACTTCCTAAAAAAAAAAAATAGCTCACATGAACTGAAAAAACCAAATCTACCTTCACCCAAAAAAAAAGATCTAATTGCTTAAATTGCTGAAACAAGAAAAGATAAAAGAAATCAAAATCCTAATTCAAGATGAGCACTAAACTGATGTAACTCATCGCATATGATAACTCATTGCATATGTAACTCATCACCAAACTCGTCGGAGGCGGCGAACAAAGGCCGAAATGATGGCGGCGAGAGGCTTAAGGGCCCAATCGATGAACAAGAACGGTCGAGTCTTCGATATGAACGGCCGACAAAGAATGAGAAATATTGAGGAGTCTTCGTCTTTGTCTGGTGAGTTTTCGATTGGAACGGCTGACGAAGAAGAAATCTCGAGGTGGAGAGAGAAAGGAGTGGCGAGGGTTCGTTCGAACGACTTACGTTGAGCGAAGAGATTGAAGGTGCTAAGAGATAAAAGGATATGAGAGGAGAAATGAGAGGTTGAGAGGAAAGTGAGAGGTTGAGAGAAGAGATAAGAGGAATAATGGTGAGAGAAAACGGCGAGATGAGAGAAGTAAAAAATGAGGGAGCAAGAACCCTAACTACGCGTGTTTTATTAAATCATAGTCTATTGATGCAGTTGTTTTAGGAACCGCATCAATAGGTTCAAATATTATTAGTAATATATTTTAATCTATTACTGCGACTTCGGCCAGAAACCGCAGCAATAGAACTGGCAAACAATCAATTAAATTTGAAATTTTTTCCCGTTGACATCTATTGTTGCGGTTTTGCTTGGGAACCACAATAATAGGTGTATTTTTTATTTAACCTTTTCTTTTGACGTGATTTATTGCTGCGTATAGGTAAAACTGCAGCAATTTCACCGCAGCAATAAGCAAAAATTCTACTACTGGAAATTGTTCGTACTAAGGATTAAGTTTAGTGGAGTTACCCGAGTGTTCCAATGTATATAGGTTTTTGTAAAAATAGTCATTGAGGTCTATTATAGTGAAAAATAGAGTCAAATTTTCACGAGATCAAGGTTTATACTTCTTAATTTAGCTTTAAAAAGGTTTCCTACTTTCTGATCCTTATGTAAACTTTATTTGTAATATATCTTGATTCTTATTTTTTTTAATTTTAATTTGGCAAAAACAATAGATCCAAGTATCCAACATCTACTTTAGCGGTTGGGGTAAAGTACATCAGCAACTGTGGTTGTGGCGACAAATTGCGACCATTGAGCACTCCTCGTTTATTTCTCAATTGGACCGCCCAGTGCTGGTGTTTTCACCCCTCTTGTGAGTATACTACGAAATCTGACTACAACTTTCTTCTCCTACAAAATGAAATCAATAACATGACAACGCCGAAGGGCCACAAATTCTTTTGTCTCCTATAGGGTTTGAACATCATGCCAGATTGGAAACTCTTCATGTGAAAACTCTGGCACAGCAGCATTGTTGTGCTCTCCACTTAGCGTGTTCTCCACAAGTTATGGCTAATCTCCACCATCGAGGTATGATTTCCTTCGACCTCTGTCCTCTGCGCTCCATCCTCTCTGAAGACTCCCAACATGTTCAGAATGTACGTGCTATTTGGCCTCTAGAGCTTGGTACGACTACCCATTTGACGTCTTCTCCACGATTAATGCTTCCACACCCCTATATGGGAATGGATCATGACATGGCTTATGCTCTTTCTTAAATAGGATGGCCTGCCGAGTTCTCGACTGCCTACCTTCATTGCAACCCTCCGGGGATTTGGTGTACACACAATGCAAAAGTCTTCGTCTTCAGAAACTGTGTGACAGGAAGCACAACAGACCATGACGACATGTGATTTTTATCAATCGCGATTTAGGCTCTACTTCTTCAAATAAGAAGCCTTGATCTCCCCCAGCGTTTCACTATTGCAAATATTGACAAAACTTTATGGGGACTTCCTGAGATTCACATTCAAATTTATTGCTCTTGGCAAAAGTAAACAAAATTGGGGAGTATAACTTGGGTAGTAGCTTTGAATAGTACCTACCCTCTGTGGGGTCAAGGTCGAAGTCTCTTTGCATCCTCTGCTTTTCTAATGGAACTTCAAGCTTGTTTAACTGCGTTAAATTGCGCAAAAGAAAATGGCTATCAAAAGGTCTCGGTTTATACAGTTTCGAAGTTACTCTTTATTTACTTGAATAATCCCCACAACCAGGACATTTTATGTCTCTTGGTTAGTCAAGGACATCAAAGTCGTGGGACACACATTCAATTGGTGTTGCATTATTAAGGTGTCTCGGGCCCAAATTCAAGATCGAAGCTCATGATCTAGCAAATGCTTGTCGTCTTGACCAAGTCCCTTTTATTCCTTTTCCTTAAATTTTCTTGTACGTTTTCCGTGATGTAAAAAAAATGATTCAACATCTACTTTCATAACTCTCCCGCTTGTAGTTTTCCATATGTCCTAACACTATAGAAGAATATTGTTTCCTTAAGCAAATCTCTCTCATGTTTCTGATTTGATTTTTGTTTTTCTTTCGAGGTTGAGCAGTCGCAATTAATTTGACTACATGTCCATAGGAATGCTGAATTGATCCACCTCGAATGGCGTGAGTTGCATGCGTGAAGACCCGCACGTACGGTTTTTAGGGGGATCCGGTCGAAAGCTTTTGATCTATAATGTGATGGTGGCTTATGTGATACAAAGTCTACTATTTTCAATAAAACAAGTATTAGAAGTAATTAATTAATAGAAGTAGAACTAATTGCAACTAAATTATTAAAGATTATTGGAAATAACAAGAAATTATTTGATTTATTAGACGTGAATCTTATTTAATGAAGTTGAAAAAAATACACCCTCAATGTATAATTTACAACGATTTTAGTGTTTGATATGAACAAAATGATTTAATCCCTTTTATTTACTATATTTTGGCACCAAATTAATTAGGAAAATTTGTTCAATAATATGATCGTTTAATCACTCAGTAAATATAAAACATACACACTATAATATAATTGGCGTCGTTTGGACCAATATAGACGAGATAAAATATCATATTTTGATAGATTTTATGAACTAGGTTAGTTTACGTCCACAAAGTTTTAAATTATATAAAATGATATAAAGATGGAACTGCGCAAGTTGCTAAACATCGTAATAGGGCCGTTTAAGGGTCAACCATCAACATCATGCTCGCTTCCAAAAAAAATGAATCTCACGTTGAAATTTCCAAAGGGCTCTCCAAATTAATTTCGTTCGAACAATAGAAATTGAAGGGGTCCTCGCTCCATTAACAAATAATTGAGTAAGATTCCATATGCAATCACTTGCTTGCTATATGCGTCCAACAAGGGGCCATTAATAGGACTATGTGTTACACTGCCATCTCCTAACGGCTACTGCCATGAAATTATTTCATAATACGCAACTTCATTATCATTTATTTTCAACTTTACATTAATATAATAGTAATATTACTCCTATATAGTTGCACTACTTGTCGAAAGGTATAGACAATAGACTTGTATTATAGACACAGGGTTGAAAACAACTGCCCTACCAACTCTTGATTGTTCCTCCAACGACCTGGACATATTTCTAGATAAAAAAGATATCAGACATTCTCAAAGCGAAGAGAATATCTACAATTAAAAAGGTATTAGGGTATTATTAAGTTAATTAATTTCTTAAAAGTTAATTAGTGCGTAAGTAAGGGCTAATGCCTAATAGTCATTATCGATCATATACTCCAACACTGCGCGCACAGACAATTGAACATAATAGGACAAAGCTTAGCTTAATTTTGGAGGAATATTAATGTACGCCAATCATTCATAACTCTGATAATTATAGGTAGATACCATGTGAACATCTCTTTATATACGAAGAATACTTCCTGATTTAGTTATTAATGAGGAGTTAGACTTTATATATGATCTTGGAAGAAATAATTTCGTAATAAAACTTGATGAAAAACTTGTTAATTAATAAAAGATATTGCATTTTTTTTCATTAGCAGCAGGATGACAATTAAAGGTATGTAATTAACTACTAATAGTGAATGGAATAAACTCAAACAATAGACGATTTTTTTTGTTTGTTCCTTATTTTAGAAGTTCATATTAGAATGTGTCGTGTAATTACTGCGTATTCTTTTGTATCTTTCCAAACAAGTTGTTAGACTTTTCCCTATATATATGAAGTTGACACTTGACATCACACTAATAGGTACTTGACAATTCAATTATCTTGGCATAATGAAGTTTCAAAAGTAGTAGATTTATTATCATGAGAAAGATACTTGGGTTTAATTGATAATACTATTCCCCCTCAGCCCTTAGGAACATGATAAAAGTTATAAATGTTTTCTTTGACAAAGTTGTAGGCAGACTCCCCATGACGCCAAATATTAATATGTCCAGGGATCTCAAAAAATATATTTCGCTATTGATTTCTTTGACTCTAGTCATTTTTAGGCAGAGTTAACTAAATTCTACAGAGTTCGATAAGGAGTTTTGATCTACTTACTTTTAGTATCTTTATTTTTTTTGGCAGCAATATAGATATTAGGGGGCCGGGGGTGTTCAAAGTCGGATATCGGATCGGATCCGATCCGAAAATTTCGGATCGGGGAAATTGCGACCCGAATCCGATCCGAAATTTTCGGATCGGATCACCGGGTTTTCGGATCGGATAGCGGGTTTTCGGATCGGATCACCGGATTTTCGGATCGGGTCCGTTGAATTTTTTGAAAAATCCCGATCCGTATCCGATCCGAAAACCCGAAATTTTTTTCGGGTATCCGATCCGAAATATCCGAAATCTTAAAATCGGATCGGATATCCGAAATTTCGGATCGGATCGGCGGATTTTCGGATCGGATATTTCGGATCGGATATTTTTGCACACCCCTAATAGATATTCAAGATACACAAATAAAGTTACATCCTAATATCCTCCTTCCTTGCTTTAGTAGCAATAGCAATTGAGTGGGCTTTTACTATTTTAACTCTTTCTACTTTGCAAAACCTAATGGTCTTGAAGCATTTTGCTAAACATTTGATTTCTAAGGAGATACTTTTTGTGGAGGATAAAGTTTTGTTCTCATCTCGAAGACCGTCAACTATTGTTTTAGAATCTGTCTAGATGTCCAGAGCTTTAATATTCCGTTTTAACATCTCCTTTAGGCTAAAGTACTATATTGCTAAGGCTTCTGCTTGGTCATGTTGAGCTTGCATTGATAGTGTGTCCTCCTTTGTCTACATCCTCATTCCTACTTTGTAATACCCATCTATAAGGTGTTGTTCCTGGATCACTAGGTTTGATTTTGTTACTCTTAGCTTCCAAAGCTCCATCTACAAGAAGAGTGTAGCAAACTACTTGATCTGTCCAGTTATAGCTCCAGAGGAGAGGCTCTTTTCTTCGGTGTAACGGACAGTTCTTCTCTTGACCTTCTTTATTGTTAATCATTCTTGTTCCTTCCCCGTCCCTTTGTTTCCAAATTTTAAGGATGCTAAATACTTCCTTTGGATCTACCTTTATACTTGGATTAAAGGCAATACCATTCTTGAAAAGCCAAATACTCCATACTATCCCTACAAACTCAAACGTTCAGTCTTGGCATGTTTTCTCGTCCATCATAAAGTACCATAACCAATTTCTGGACCATTTCTCGATTGGTTCTCTGCAATTATCCATATTTATGATTCCTAAGTCTGAGGAGGCCCATATTCTCTTTGTTATCTCACAATCTTTGAATAGATGAGTATCCGACTCCTCTTCCTGTCCGCAGAGAGTACAAGGAGTCTCGCTTAGGATTTTCTTTCTCCTAAGGTTTACTCTGGTGGCTAAGGCACCATTCACTAGCTTCCAATAGAAGATTTTTCATTTTGGCCAGAGAATCTATATATATATATAAAACAAGGTTCAATTGGCTTATGTGTCAAGCTAATGCTCATTTTGCCACATGTCATCACTATACTTATTCTTATTCTTTTAGTGCCACGTGTACAATGGATCAATTACAATCTTATAAATTTGGTAAGTTTAACTCAACAAATGGAATTGCTTTACAATCATATTATTTACGGCACAGTTGCAAACTAATAGTAAACAATATTAATATTGATAAAACTTACCATTTTACATTACCATTTATGTAACTTATCAAAAAAATAAATGTTATTATATAAGATGTTCATGTAATCACACCCTAATATAAACTGATTTTCTTCCACTTCTTTCTTTACACGAAAAAAAAAATTCAAATGAATCTCAAATAAAAAAAAATAAAACTACCATGTTAGCACAAAAACAAAATGGCGTTACCGTAAACAAAAACAAAAAAGATGAAGTTTACTACAAAAAATTTAAATTCATAAAACCCTAAATGTTTAACAATGGAACAAACTTATATTGTCTATTTATTTTTTACTAACTTTAAAATTATTGTGTCACTCACCGGTAGTAATCATCCTTATTTCAATAATCTTAATTCTAAATTTTTTTATTTGATGGGTAATTTTTAAATTCCTAATTGACAGTTATACTAATATATTGAATTAATTTTCACTAACTGTTAAAACTTAGAATCTTAATTTTTTCAATAAATTTCTCACTCACTAATTGTAATAAATTACAAAATTTTCAATACATTGGCATATTGACTATTTCATTCCAACCTTAGCTTATATTATTGATTTTTCTCACTCACTATTATCAATTTTAAGAATTACTCCCTCCGTTTCCTAAAGATCTTCCCTCTTTCCGTTTAAGGGTGTTTCCAAAAGATCTTCCCTCTTTTACTTTATTCCTTATTTGGCAAAACAAATTTCCCTATTTACCCCCTCATGTCACTATCATATGGTCCACCATTACATTATTAATTCAATTTTACTTCCTTTCTCTCTCCTACTTTAACCCCTTTTATTTGTTTATTTATCTTAACCCCTTTCTCTCTCCTACTTTACTCACACCATGCCCCACACAACTTGATTTTCCTTGGTATCTGTAGGAACAGTAAGTGGGAAGATCTTTAGGAAACAGAGGGAGTATATGACTCATTTTAGTATATATATATAATATATATATATATTATATATATATATATATATATATATATATATATATATATATGGAAACATAAAATCAGTTCAATTTCATCATAATTAGTCAAAAGCAAAAAAATTTTAAATGAACTTACCAAATGATTTCAATCTATATTGACCCATTTAGAAAATTTCTTCAAACTCCATATCAATCCAACTCCATATATTCCCCTCAAAAAAAAAAATCCAACTCCATATATTTGCGGTTTTGCATGCGGTCTTTAAATCTTCTTCACTTTGTAGATCGAATGATTCTACACCTTGGTTGTATCAAGGAATTATAGTAACCATGCTTCAAATGCAAAGAACATGGAGATCAAAGGCTTAATTTCTTCATGAAACCCACATGCATGAGTTTTATATTTGTTGTTGATGCAAAAATCGATGACTTTGAGTATAATTTTGATGGATAATTTGTAGGTTTAAAGTATAAAAAAAATGTAGCTAAGAGAGATTTGCTAAAAAAACGTAGATAAGTTGTATGCAATAATCGGTAATAAGATAGTTTTGGTTCTAATAAGTTTTAGAATCATCTAGGCGTGGGTTGTAATAAGATAGAGATTGTATGTAGAGAGAGATTTAGAATCAATTTATGGAGAAGATGATGTATGTAGTTGTAATAAGAGAGATTTATGATATTTTTTATTAATAAGTTAGAACACATAGTGGACTTAGAGCATTATTTTATAACCAAGGGCCAAATTGTTTGAAGCATCATTATAGTAAAGTGGTATACTTATTTATGGAGAATAATAAATTTGAAGCATTTTGATTGTGTCCAAATATAAGAAAATATAACTTTTACAATCAAAGTTAATCTTTAAATAAACACTATTTTACTAGCTTCCATTTCACTCTTTTTACTAAAGGAAAGAACTTACCACTTCAGATATTCAAATGTGTAAAAAAATTATATGGACTTGGCCCACACTAAAATCGTATGGATCTATGCTAATTCATGTTATTTATTAAAAAAAAGTCACTATATAAAAAAATAGATATAATATCTGAGTAAATATAGATTGTAAAGTTTGATGATGTGGAAAAAAAACTGCAAAACTTTGCGCTAGCAGACATTGAAGCTAAGCTACAAAGCAATGGCAGCACATTACGTAAATTCAGCGAAATGCCATATCCTAATGATCTTATCATAGAAGACGGGCAAAACAAAATGATAATGGACGAGCTTTCCTATGACCGAGGGAAGTTAGAAGAGGAGTTCCAGCGACTGTTTCAAGGATTAACAACTGAGCAACGTGGAATTTACAATGAAATTATGTCAGCTGTATCACGAGGAAAAGGAGGGGTGTTCTTTGTATATGGATACAGAGGAACAAGTAAGACGTATCTTTGGAGATTGTTGTGTGCCTCATTAAGGCGTAAAGGAGATACCATTTTGCCAGTCGCATCAAGCGGAATAGCTTCTTTATTACTTCTGCGCGCGAGGAAGAACTACTCATTCTAGGTTTGGACTCCCGTTAAATGTTGCTGAGAAGTCAACATGTGTTGGCATTAAGCCAGGCTCGGAATCAACCAGACTCCTTATGAAGACAAAGTTAATCATATGGGATGAAGCTCCCATGATGCATAAATACTGCTTTGAAGCTCTAGATAGGAGTTTAAAGGATGTTATGCAGTTTGTGAATCCTGCAAATCAAGATATCACATTTGGTGGCAAGGTTGTAGTTTTTGCTGGTGATTTAAGAAAAATATTACCCGTGGTGCCTAAAGGAAGCAGACAAGACATTGTCTTCTCAGCAATAAATAGTTCTTACTTATGGGACTTTTGCCGAGTACTTAGGCTGACAAAGAACATGCGCCTTACAACAGGTTCAAGTAATTAAAATGTTGATGAAATTAGAGAATTTTCATAATGGATACTCAATGTTGGAGATGGCTAAGTTGGAGGGCCAAATGATGGTGAGGCCGATATTGAAATACCCCATGAAATGTTTGTAGATGGGGGACATGACCCTATTGCGACAATAGTAGAAAGCACATATCCGACATAGCGGATCACATTTGGGAACCAAGTTATTTTCAAGAAAGAGCTATTCTTGCTCCAACCAATGAAATTGCTGAGACGGTTAACGATCACGTGTTATCTCAATTGCCAGGTGAAGAAAGAACTTACTTGAGTTCAGATGCAATTTCAGTGGAGGAAGGAAATTTTGGAATTCATGAGATGTATTCAACAGAGTTCCTAAATACAATTAAATGCGGAGGATTACCAAACCATAGTATACGACTGAAGGTTGGAGCACCAGTGATGCTCCTAAGGAATATTGATCAAAGTTCTGGGCTATGTAATGGCACAAGATTGGTCGTTAAGCATTTATGCGATCGCATTATAGAGGCTATTGTGGTATCTGGTAGTAATTTGGGCAATAAGGTCTTCATTCCACGAATGACGCTGACTTCGTCAGACTCAACAAAATTTCCCATCAAGTTCCAACGGAGACAATTCCCTTTGGTTGTGTGCTTAATGACAATCAATAAAAGTCAAGGACAATCACTTTCGCATGTTGGCCTATATCTTCCTCGGTCTGTTTTCAGCTACAGACAATTTTATGTGGCCGTATCAAGAGTTACTAGCAAGAAGGGTTTGAAAATTTTAATAGTTGATAAAGAACGTGGAACATCAAATGTTACCACGAACGTAGTGTACAAAGAAGTATTTCAGAATGTTGGTTAAATACTCTTATTATTAATGTTACTCAATAATTAATTTTTATTTTCATCCACTTTGTTGACATGTATTTTTTTTACCTCAGATTTTCATGATTTATATTCCATGCGAACTTTAAGTGCTTCAAAATATGTTGCAACAATATTTACAGATATTACATTTGATGTACACAATTATCTCAAAAAATAAACTTCCCGTGCATTTTTGCACGGGTTAAAAGCTAGTATTTGTATAAAATATTGTCAAAGTAAAGCATACGTGAACAGTGAAAAATTGTTACGTTTCAAGCGTAATACACTCTGAATGAAATGTGATCATCGAACTAAATCAGGTAGGTGATTGCAAGTTTGCAACCTACTATTATTGGTATTGAGAGAAAATGTTGCTTGGTGATTTTTTCTCAGCCACAAAGGTCATTTTGGTACAAAGTTGCTGAAATTTTAGAATTTTTTTAATAACTTTTAGAATTTAAATCTCAAACATGATGTAGCACTTTTGTATTTGAGGATATATTCTCGTTAGTTTCATGTATAGAATATAATACATGCAAATTTATTTGCCTTCATCTGAACGTGTTGTAATTATTTGAGCTTTTAAAGTTGTAAAATGAATTGGATTACTCTAACATACATGATCTTATTGGCCCTTAAATGCACTAACTTTTATTTCAAACTCCTTTTTTCAATGTTAAATAAACGTTAGATCTTGAATAAATTCAATCACGTAGTGGAAAGTAAGCACAGGCAGATTTTTCAATGTCGGTAAAAAAACAAATCAATCGATCAACTCAAGAATATTCAGACCTAACTTGGGCTCTGATACCATATTAAAGTTAGTAAATCGTGAGACGGCTTGGCCGCACCCATTAATGGAGGAGAATTTGGACAGCTTACAAGATCAAAGAAGATTCCATTCTATAACCAATTAGCAATAGGAATAATTCCTCAAACGTATTAAATCGTTCATTCCTCTCCTCATGTTCAATATGAGGCAAAACTTACACTCATATATGTGGATTATTCTTGGGATCTCAACCTGAATAAACTTTTCTTCATGATTTGGAAGCAAAACATGTAAGGCCGTAAGGGTATGCACATCGATCGATCACCATATATTGTGATAACTCTCAGCCTCTTTACCCCCGCACTACCTCCAATACATTATTATCAACGGTGTTTTCACCAGGTACCCCTGAGGTTTCACGAAATGCACCACGTACCCTCGTTGTTTCAGAAATGCACGAAATGCCCTTGTGATTTGCATAAAATGCACCAAGTACCCTTACTAACTAATGGTGTTAAGTTTCAGTTAGCTTTTAGGGTTAATTAACCCCTCTAACCCCAATTAAACTCTAATTAGCTCTAATTAACAAACTAAATCCTAACTTCTAACCCTATCCTAAAACTAACCCCTAACTTCAAATCCTAATTTAACCTGACCTTAACCCCCTAACGTCAAACCCTAACCCCACCACCACCGCCTTACCACCACCACCTTTCCTCTCCACCACCCGCAGCAGCCCACCACCACCACCCCACCCCATACCCGCAACCCCCACCCCTGTTCCCCCACCCTCGTCAATTTTTCATCGAATTCCCCCCACCCCTGTTGATTTCAACCAATGACCCCCAATCACTTTTTCTTTCTCTTTAATTATTGCGGGTCTGATGGTGTATTTTTTGTCGGGGATGGGGGAATTCGACGGGGGTGGGGGCTACAGCGGGGGTAGGGGTGGGGGAGGAGGGGGATGCGGCGGGGGTTGGGGGAGGAGGGGGCTATAGGGGACTGGGTGGTGGGGGTGGGGAGGAGGGGGCTGTTGGGGACTAGGGTAGTGGGGGAGGAGGGGGGCTGCTGCGGGGGTAGGGAAGGAGGGGCTAGGTGTTGGGTGCTGGGGTGGGGGAGGAGGGTTGGGTGGTGGGGTGGTGGAGGAGGGTTAGGGTTTAGGGTTAGGAGTTAATAATAGCAAAATGGTAAACTAAGCTAACGAAAACTTAACGTCATTAGTTAGTAAGGGTACTTGGTACATTTTATGCAAATCACAAGGGTATTTGGTGCATTTCTGAAACAACGAGGATACCAGATGCATTTTATGAAACCTCAGGGCTACCTAGTGACAAACTAAATCTAAAGGTGATTACTATCTAGGTGGTGATCAAGCCAAAAATATTAGATATAAAATATCACACAGCAAAATAGAAGGCCTAAAAGTAACTGTTTGAACCAAGAATAGTGAGGGTGAACCAAACTGGATTGGTAATGGAACTCATATATACACAGTTTTGGCATGAAATATGGCTCGACGAAAGAACTCTCAAACATCGCTTCCCCAGGTTGTTTTTAATTGCATCTCATCCTAATGCATCTATAGCTTCAATAGGTTTTTGGGATGGAATAATTTGGCAATGAGCCCTTTCATGGAAGTGTCAGTTATGCACAAGGGATGAGGCTGAAATTTTCAAGTTGCTTCTCCTTCTAAGCAATGGGGTTCCAGATTTATCGCAAGTAGATTGTTATATTTGGATGCCTCAGAAAAAGGCGAATTTTCGATCAAGTCTGCAACAATTGAACATGATAAAACAAATTCTCTCTCTCATAATGAAGCCTATAAAGGTATTTGGAGGGGTCTTGTCCGGTTGTCCCTCATAGAATAGAAGTCTTCATGTGGTTGGCAACTTCGGATAAGATTAACACAAAAGTAGCTAAGCTTGTGCGCATTGGCATCATCCCTCCCTCGGACTCTCTATGGATCCTATGCAACTCACATATTAGAACCTGTGACCACCTTCTCATGCATTGTAAGTTCTCTAGTGAGATCTAGCACTGGTGGCTAAAATTATGGGGGTTATCTTGGGTTTTCCCCGACCCTCTTGGTGACGGGTTTCGTCAATGCAGCTATGGGAGCCACTGGCCATTTTTTTAATAAATCTGGCTTGCCATATTTTTCATAATAATCTGGTCACTTTGGAAATAGAGGAATGATCGAATTTTCAATAACTCACATTCATCTATCAAAGCTCTGCAAGAATTGGTTCTCATGAGATTTAGTTGGTGGATCAAAAATTGGGATTGTAAATTTCCTTAATCTACCATGGATATTCTTCGTAAACCTTCGTGCTTGTTATGAAGGAACCCCAAATATGCGAATCTTATCAGTCCAAATCAAGCCTTGCCCTCTCTTTGGTCTCGGGGCCTCCTCAGTTAGAATGTTAAAATGGAATGTTGATGCATTCTATGATGCGTGCCTCTCACATGTTGCGGTTGGTGGTGTATTAAGAGACTCTCTTGGCACCTTCATATGCATCTTCTTGAGTCCAATCCCGCTCATGGAAATAATTCGGCTGAATTGTTTGCAATTTTTCGAGCCATTAGAATCACTCTCGATTGTGAGCGCGTCAAACTTAATCAAATCTCCATTGAATCGGACTCCGCCAATGCTGTTAGATGGTGCAACGAAGATAGTGGAGGCCCGTGGAATTTAGCCTTCACCCTTAACTTCATAAGAAATGCAAGGAAATCATGGTTGAATGTCTCAATATCCCATAATTACCGAGGTTCAAATGTTGTGGTTGATGCTCTTGCTAAGCAAGGATTAAGGAGATGTGACGAATTTTTGGCTTGGTGTTGACTCCTGCTGATCAATTTCTCTTTTATGAGGGATTTTCATTTTGATTTAGTCATTAGTTTGTTTCTCATCTGATCAGTTTATTGTAGCTATCTGCTACTTTAATATGCATCCTTTGTAACTGGCAGCTCTTTGCCATTTAATGAAATAAAATAGAAAACTAATTATATAAAAAAAAAAACAATGGCTAGGTGTAGCTGTGTAGGACCACTTCTCTCTTACTCTTGTGTAGTTGTGTCCTTATCTTCTTCGAAGCTTTCTTTAGAATATTGGCCATTATCTTATTTAAAAAAAAAAAAAATCTTCTTTTATAAGACATTATTTGGAAAAAAAATCAAAAAAAGGGTGAACCAGACCGGTGGATTATAGAAGGTTGACACATCGTCCATTATGAGTCCGGATCCTCTAGAGTTATTAGAGAACTTTAGAGGTAGAGTTCGTGTAATCTCATCCCTCCATCTAAATCTATTCATCTCAGCCGTCCATTTAAAAAAAAAAAAAAATACCCAAATCTATTTGATTTCTCTCTCCTACGGTGTCCTACCCCTTACTCTACTCTTTCTTTCTCTTCCACCCATCTCCCTCATTTCTCTCTCCTACCCCTTTACTGTTTCTTTCTCTTCCACCCTCCCTCCAATCCTTCCCCTAAACCACCAAATTCAACCTAGAATTTGTGATTTTTAAAAAAATTTCTCTCTAATACTTCAAACATTACTTCCACAACTGAACTTCTCAACCCTCTCATTTTCTCTCTCCTCCTTCTCCTCCTACCTTCTCCACCTCTTCCATGGCTTCCGCATTGCAGTATCCGTCTTCTCGCCGTGATGATTCCGTCGGCGGCGATTATTTCGGCATCAAAATCGCCGATCCTTATCGATGGTTTGCGATTTAATTTTTCATTTCTTTGGTTTTGAATTCTGGCGTCAACACCTCTGATTTATTTTTTAAAAAAATTTGTGATTATTTTAGTATCATAATAATTTAGGTAGAGTTTAATTTTTATCTTGTTATCAAATTATAGTTGTGTTTTAATGAAAGCTTCAATTTTGATTTTAATGTTGTGTTTTTGCCTTTTACATACTGTTCATCTTTTTTTTAAGATGTGAGAGGACGATTATTTGCATATTGCATATGGTTCATCTTAAAAGAGTTTATATGAAATTATGAATTTAGTTGTAAACTAGATAGATGAATTCATAGTGTGGTTCTAGTACCTGCTGCATTGTGTGATTGTGCTCTTTTCATTGATTATAAGCATTGCAGATGGAGTAGATATGTTAAACAATGTAGTACTTTGCAAAGAGTTGGATGGTTTCGTCAATATTGGGTGTGTTTTATACACTATGAAAGTTTTGTTGTCACTCAATGATGCCAAACCTACTGTTAATCCCAAAATGTTATTGCAATATCACTTCAGCTTAAAATTCTACATCACTAAGGACTAGACAACATCAAGAGTTCTCGGCTACAAATATCCTTTTTCATGAATAAACCTTGACAAATATTCTTGATGGTTATATGAAAATTGTAGGCAGTGTAATGTTGCCCAAGTCTTTTGCGTTTTTCACAGTTTATTGTTTGACTCCCACAAGTATAACTCAAGATAAGCTCTCTTGTTTACTGACTTTACATAGGATATATGCCTATTAGCTCAATATGGAGAGCATTGCATGACAACATGCAAAGATGTAGGTTCAACTCCTACATAGGCAAGTTTCTTTCAAAGCAACATTAAGAGGCAACTTTTAGCCTTCAATTCGAACACAGTGGAATGTACAAATTACTATTGGAAAATATATTAAGCTCAAATCAGCTTACAAATGCCTGTGATTGAGGAATGAAGTATTAACAACATAAAAGCGACTAAAACACCCTATGTTACAAATAAATGATACTAATAGATAAAGGGATTTACTTACTTTCACCAGCAACTCCCACTGGATACAGTGGAATGAAAGCAGAGTAGTTCAAACGAACAAAAAAATCAGCTACTCTACAAGGATTTTACTAGTAAGAAATTTACTAGTGTAGGTGAACAAACCTGACATATGTTGACCAATGAGGATACTGAATATATTCTCACCATTAGATGAGTCCCAAACAAATTGAAGAAGAAAAATTAACATAATCTGGTGATGAATTAGCATAAGATGGAAATGGAAATTGCAGAAATGTATATGATAGATCATTAAAGGATCTAAAAAGAAAGTTTGTCAACAGCTCTTGAATAAGTCCCAAGATTACGCATTTCAGACTCCGGATGCTGACGACATACCAACAAATCTAAATTTAGTACAAATTGCAGAAGAAAGTGTGTGAAATGTTAATAAGATACAAAAAGGTTTATGGTCCAATGGTAGATGATGTACTGACGAGGTTACTCTTTTGAGCATACTCCAAGTAACTCTAACACAAACTCACAATTGAGTAAAGTAACAATTCTAACTCATAAGTAATCTAAAAACACTACTAGCTGCCAGACTATGAATATTAGCTGCCAAGACCAGGAACCAACCAACTTTATGCGTTTGCATACATGTCGCTTCAAGTGAACATCTAGAACCAAGTAGGAAGAACCTACAGACCTACATCCACCACACATAAACTAAAAAGTTAGTTACTAGTAGTGTGCTTGCATACGAGTGCACTCGCGCATAGAAAGGCACACAATCACTCGCAATTACACAGTAAGTGTCTTATTTTCCTGCATCCTGCTTTTCAACTTGCTGTGAGGAACCAAAAAAAAGAGTTAGTAATATAGAGTAGTATCACATAACAACATGTTTTGAACATTTATTTACTATACCTTTGGTGGCTGTTTTTCTTTACTTTGTTCACGTGATGGTGCATTGTTCTTGCTACGCTTGGTCTCACTTGTTTTAGATGGTTGAGTTTTGACATTCTTATCATGAAATTTCTCGGTCCAACTTTTTCTTCTTTTTCTAGCCTTTTTCGATTCTTTTTTCTTCAAAGTAGCCTTGCTAGAAATGTAGTCTTCTACACTACTTGGCTGAACTTGTGCATTCAAATCAGGAACAATGGAAGCAACCCGATAGCTTTGCTCTGCTTTCATGCTTGACAATTTCTTGTTAACCTCAACAGTAATATTATCCAAGCCATTATCGACCAATGAGGATACTTCTACAAAGTTATATGCTTGACATGCAACTTTTAAAAATTTCCTGCATAAAGCTCTATATCTAAGAGTAGCTTCCAACCGAGGGTCCTCAAGAACAGTCCTCCCACATCTATCTTGCACGACCCCACTCCTACCTTCTCTAGTCCAACGTTTCAAAATATATTTCTCGGGTATCAATTTAATGTTCATGACATCAAGGACCTTCAAAGCATGAGCACATAGTATCCCCAATCTCTCAAACATTCTACAACTACATGAAACTGTTTTAGTCGAAGCATCACCAAATACTTGGTATTCCGTATCAATAGAGCTATCATTGTCTAGGTTGAACAACTCTATATTCATTGTGAAGTTCGCCTTCTACAACATCCTTAACATAAGCTGCATTAGACAATTCATACTCATCTTGAAAGCTTGCAAAAATTTGAGGAGTGTATAATTTACCAACTTGATTAAGTAAAGGAATTCTCCTCATCTTTATCCTTGGCAGATTTTCCTTCGAATCAAACTCATGATTTATCTCGTTTTGACGCTTTAAATCAAGTACTCTCTCAAATTGTTTAAAAAAACGCATAACGTCCATGTTGCATTTTAGATAATCTTTTAAATCAGAATTGAAGCTTTCGCTTAATTGAGTGCTCCGCATCCCTAATGAAAATACATTTCTCATATAGCACTCCGCCCACTGTTTCTTAAAGGGATAAATGAAGTCTAACCAAGTAACCTTTTTCACTTTCCCACGTAATGCATTGAAGGCTTTTTCAAACTCTACTTCATCTTCAATGCTATACATACATGCTTTGAATTCTCGAAAAACATCAGCTCCATTACTTAACAAGTGCTTCGTTGCATTTTCCTTTATGTGCCAAGTACATAGTCCATGCCACACATTCGGCATCATCTCTGAAATAGCAATTCCCATAGCAATGTCTTGATCTGTAAATAGAGTCTTTGGATGCTTATTGTCATGGGTTGCTAGAAAGGTTTCAAAAAGCCATTTAAAAGATTCAATTGTTTCATCGTATAATAGAGCAGCGCCAAAAACAACCGTCTCCCTGAAATGGTTAAAACCAACAAAAACACCAAGTGGTCTATTTTCTTTATTTGTGCCGAATGTAGTATCAAAGGCAACTACGTCTCCAAATGAAGCATAGTCAATTATCATTTTTGCATCTGCCCAAAATATATTTGTTATTTTTTCTTCACAATCCAACTGAACTGAATACTGGAAAGAAGGGTTCTCCATTGTTTGCAAGTGAAAGTACCTTAACAAACTTCCAGCTTCCCCATACATCATATCTCTTTGGCGCTTACTCCTTAAATAATTTTTGTGATCTCGACGGGTGTAGCCAAGATTGGGTTTCCACCCACATGTGCACCAATGAACTCATGTGCTGCTCTAGGCTGAATACCAAAATCATCAGCAAGTTCAATTTCAATAGCTTGTACTTCAGTTATTTTTCTTTGTGATGACAGTAAGTGAATAGTTTCTTGCGAATGGAGTACATGATTATGTTCAGATACAAAATCATGAACTCGATATTTTCCAGTGCCCTTATCTAAAGAGATACCAAGACGAACCTTGCAACCTGTTCTTCTTTCTGCTCTAGGATTTTTTGTCAAGTTATCTCGCTTGTCAAGACAACGGTAACCCTCTTTTAATTTGCACATAAAAATCTTCTAGATGTCACAAGTCCGTCCTTCTTACTCTTGTTTTCCCAATGTTTACGAACATTAAAACCTATCTTTCCCCCATAATTTAACCAAAAAATCCAAGACGTCCACCGAATCAAATTCCATGCCAATATGAGGGATCCAAATTTCCGGCACATCTATATGACCATTTAATTCATGGTTTGTAGACAAGTCTTCCATTAAATCTGAGACACATGAATCACAACGGATCATTTCAAGGTTCAAGAACAATAATACTAATAAATATATAATATATGATTTAGTTGTGAGTCTCTTTAACCATTCTGTCAAATACTAAAAAAATGATCAAGAATGAAGTTTTTTTTTCATGTACTTAAAATAACTAGGAAAAATACCATTCTCTGCATCTATGTTTGTTGTATAATACTACCCTCACCCCCAAAAGAAAAACTAACAAAAACTAAACATCAATAAACGTCTTATTCAATGTAGTATAGTATACCCTTCTCTAAAGTTGTTGGTTGTATACATAATATTCATAAAATTATTGAATTACATAAGAATAGAAAATATAACAGCAATAACATAATTAACATTGACACAATAATTTGCAATAAAAAAATACAAATTAAACATAAATGGAGTTTTTATTAAACTTACATGGCTTCAAAGAAACAGAATCCACACCACTGAAATTATATAATCAATATCTTCTTCGACAGTTTAGTCGTGTGATGCAGATTTTTTTTTGAAAAAATTATGATTGGTACGGTAGTGGCAAGATATAGATTATAAGTTTCTCAAACTCTTTCATAGTCCATCAATGGAGTTTGTGAATGTGTATGGCGGAAAAACTACGTCTCCTTTGCATATTTCCTTAAGTTTTAGATGTTTATTTTATTTCCTTAAATAAAATGATTTGTTTTAAATTAATAACCGTAGATTTAGATGGAGGGATGAGATTACACGAACTCTACCTCTAGAGTTCTCTAATAACTCTAGAGGATCCGGACTCGTCCATTATATACCCACTCTAAGTATACTAAATCGAGAGGGGTTGTTTTAAGGGCCTAAACAAGTGACCTAGGTCCTAGATTGAATCATATGGGCTCTGCTCAACTGAGCTCAGTGGCCAACTCTAAACCTTTCTGCAAATGTGATAATAATGATTTTCGTACTTCATTAATAATGGAGGAATTTGCCGTTAAGGCAAAGGATATTACAAACTGCCACAAAATAAAAGTGTAGCGGAAACAATGTGAATAGGACAACATCCAAGGACGAACAAAGCAAACTATGATCAGAAAATTATAACCAAGCAGTGTGCTCATATATAAGTCCATTTGTGCCCTAGTTTTATTTTTAACACCTTCCTTTTAGAAAATTTGTTTTCTTTTACTCAAGTTGACATTAATTACAACATTCAAGATAATACACCATAGTATCATATCATGTTTGACTAAAGATTACAAATTTTGGTATTTAATTAGGGAGATCATGCAAAGGAGGCTAATATTAACCGTATAAAATACTAAAGTTAAATTTATCTAAAACTCATCAAGCCAAAATAATTAAGTTTACTAATTACATGCATGAATTACAAAGAAATAATAATGTGACAAAAAAAAACAATGACCACCCATACATCAGACGTAACTCCTGTAGTTGTGCATTGTATTTACGTACCATATACTTCTACGTTGGTTATTAGAACTTAAAATGTATCCATTAAATTATTATACTTCCTCTGTTTCTTTTTACTCGCTACACTTCTCATTTCACGGACTCCTCGGCAATTTTTGGAAAAGAGAGAGGTAGAGAGTAAAAAGAAAAGGGACCCATGTGGGAGGAGAGAAGATAGAAAGAGTTTATTGCCTAAAAAAGAAGTGTAGCAAGTAATGTGAAACTTCCCATAATGGAAAGTATAGTGAGTAAAAAGAAACGGAGGAAGTAGTTGGTCTTGTACATTCAGAATTTGTATGTATAAAGATATGACTTAATATGTACCTCCATCTTAGCTTCCATTACACATTCCTGGAAATTTTCACACTTTCTCCCCTAATTTGACATGTATATTAAATAGCTGGACTTTAGAAAAACAGATGCAAAAGAGCGAAACACTGCTTCTTTTAAATGAACAAATACAATCAACAAACGAAAGCCAAAGGAGCGGATTCTCACGACGGCTTAAATTTTGACACGGAAAATAGAGCTGGATTACGGTCGATGAGTTGTCAGCCCCCAAGTGGTTTCCATCATTTTTTTTTTTTTTTATTGGGAAATTAAGTCAGCCCAAGGGCTAACTCCTACCAAGGCTACTAGCCTTGTAGGAACTACCAGCACATTGGCTGGTAAAGCATGCAAAGCATGCTAAGGAAATACCCCAACATAATGCTGGGGGTAAGGATCGAACCCCTAACCTCAAAGATCAGAGGGGAGTGCTCTACCACATGAGTTAGCTCCTCATCCTTCCAAGTGGTTTCCATCATTAAATCCTGTTTTTCTTTATAAAACTTTTCTTCTTTGTTCTATTCTCTTGATAGCAACATTTGCCCAACTTAACTTTAACAATTATTTCAGCACAATATTCATGACTTTTCTAAATTAATTAGGATTTTATTAAAGGAAAAGTAATAAAGATATTTCTGAATAATAATTCAAATAACCTTAATAACAGGCTGATTTGTTGAGAAGGATAAGAGCTTTAATAATCATTTTTATAGGGTTATTAAGTCACTCTTCATCCCATTAGATGGTTCCCTCTAGGGTTTTTTCTTGGGAGGATTTTTTCTCTCGAGGGTTTCCCTTTGAGAGGGTTTTTTTCCTAATCTCCGTCGCTAGGTTTTTTCTTCTTTTTTTGAAGGTTCTTCCTTCATTCTTTGTTTTTTCATCACTTTTCTTCTTGGTCTCAATTGTGAATCTTTGTAGGGGCTTCCACTGGTGTTCATACCGGTTGTAAGCCCAAAAACTTTTTTAATTGCTTCCAATAAGTATATCCCATCATTAAGATGGTATTTATTGTAGGATGTTCCATTTCTTTTTTTGTTCGACTAATGAAGAAGGAAGATCTAACAATCACTATTCTCTGTAAGAATCTAGAAGACCACGGAAGTATTTTTACCCAAACGACTATGTATCAACAGAAGTTAAGCCGAATCAGGGCGAACTCACAGATTGCATTGCTTCAGATGAAGTTTTTTATTAAGGCTATTTTTTATCAAATTTGCGATGTATCTAGTTCTAAGGTGTTATATACCTATGTTGGAATTTTCCAGGAATTGATTGTAAGTGCCGTTTGGCTATCCCTTATCAATGAAATTATTTTTCTTCCTGTCAAAAAAAAACACCTTAATAGTTACTTCCATTGTTTTATTTTAGTTGTAATATAGGAAAAGATACATTAATTAAGCTGAAGAGAGAAATAGATAAATGTATAAAGAGTCTTTATGTGAAAAGGAGAGAGATAAAAAGAAAGAACAGAAAATCTAAAAGAGATGATGGTTAGTACTCGTATATAACAATGAATTGAAATATCCTACATAAAAAGCGTTACAGCTAAAATATTTTAAATATAACTATATATAAGCTGTATTTATTTTCTATAAAAAAAACTATAGTCATATTATGTTAATACTTAATAGTATGTTACAATTTTCATTGTCTTCAAAAGTCTACTTTTATATATATTTTTTCTTTAAGTTGGTAAGATGAAAGGATCCTATTGATTACTGAACTGGCACCTCGCACAGGTACAACCAGTTAAGTATGGTATGCAGGTCAGATTCCTTGGAGGGATGAGGATAGTAAGGGAAATCTCACCTCTAAAGAACCTCTAGTGATATTTGATCCCATGACCTTGAACTCATCAATCAAATCTTTACCACTAAGCTAAGTCTTGCTTGATAGTCTCTTTTATATATGTATGGCAGATTTTGAGCACAATTTGACTTTTCAAAACTTAGAATGCGTGACATACATTTACTACTCCTATATTATTATTATTATTTTTATTATTATTATTATTATTATTATTATTATTATTATTATTATTATTATTATTATTATTATTATTATTATTATTATTATTATTATTATTATTATGCAATACGTCGCAAGCATGTGACTTATTCAGCTGTGCATGTGTTTACTCTCCAACATTGCATTTCACATTATTGCGAAGAGGGAACACCAGTGTTGGCTATGCATGTGAATTTTAGATATTGCCTATGTTTGACTATCATTTTATATTTACTATTCGTAATTACAAGTATGTCCGCTGTGTTTACTGGTCAGATACAATATCTATTGGGATAATACATCATTTACCTGAAAAATTGGTACGTGCCTTGTTTATTTAATTATGCGACTTGCTAGCAACTTATTCCATGTCTTCAATGTCTTCGCTTCTTAGTAGACCGTTGTCTTTAAAGTATACTCTCTTCCTCGGTCACCAAGATGTCAGTCATCACAAGGATAGATGTATTATTTAAGATGATAAACCTAAAATATTTGGACTGCTATCTTGCTGTTAACTGTTAAGGTTACAAACTAGTACTTCATTTGTACATCATTGCGTGTTTGCGTAGAGAAGTCTGAATTCTGATAGAAATTAAATAGTGTGATCGTTTTCTAATTTATTATCATAATTTTTTTTCTTAACATGACAAGAAAAAATCACTTAGTTTTGGAAAAGTAAAATCATCCTGAAACGCTAGTGATTACAAATTTGTTTCATTTTGGCTTAGGCCAAGCTTTCAACTATCTACTACGTACCAACATATTTGTACGAAGTTTGACCGATTATATGAAAAAGTCAAAACCAAAGAGTCATCTCAATTTTTTCTTTTTTGCCAACTATATTGTCTACTATAAATTTGTGAAATAATATCCAATAAGATAAATTTTATATTAATAATGTCAATGCCATTAGACTATCACTTGTTGTTCAAAAAAATATATTAATAATATTTCTAAAACTATCAATAATTTTTTTTCATAAGAGTAATGTAAAAATTATGGGGTAATTATTCTTCCTTTAGGGTTCACTTGCCTTTGATCGAACAATACTTTGTCTTTTATTTATTTATATTTTGGCAATTTACTCCCTCCATTATTTGAAGATCTATGCAGCTACTTGATATTTTTTATGTTATTTAATGACGAAAGAAAATGTGTACTTCCGATATTTTGAAGGAAATAGTTGGGGGAGCATAGAAGAAAGATAATATGGGGTAAAGATGATTAAGATATTGTATATCTTTTGTCAAAAGAGGATATATAAAGCATTGTGAATAGGTCTCTGAAAATGGACCAAAAAGAAATGTGAATATATTTTCAAGAAATGGATGATGTACTTAATTGTATATTACTACGAGCTCAAGGGAACACATTCGACCAATTGTTATTACATTTTGTAATTAAAGACCTATTTCTTCATATTATCTTGTTGTTTTAGAAAAACTAAGTTCAGGGAGTTTATGTAATATAATCTCCAAATTATTAAGTTTAAATAATATAAACCTAATTAGAATTAATAAATACATATAAGTGAAAATATAAATTCATTGTGTACGACTCCTCGGTCCTAACACTCTTTTGAATGCATTACACTTCTCTAAAATGAAATTTTGACTAGAGGTAAAAGCATTACTTTATTCTTCACATTAATTACGTTCTCCGACATCCTATATATAGCTTTTAACCTTTAGTCATTAATAATATTTTGGACGGAAATGTATCATGATAGACTTCATTCATCATCTGATTCACTACTAAAAATACCATTCTCTTGATTATTTGTAGGGTAATGCTATATGCAGCCCTTAGGGTTGCATATAAGCATTAAATACATTTCATGAAATGGTATAAATTTTGATATTTATGATAAAATCATACATAAATCGATGTAATCAATGCTTTATTTTTCAAAAACTTTCCCTTTTAAGCCTCTTATGTGCAGCCCTTAGGGCTGCATATAGCTTTTTCCTTATTTGTATACTAAAAATGCTCTTGGATTTGACTATATATATATCTAGATAGCAAAAAATAGAAAAATAAGAAATTTTAGTTTGATATACAAAGTAATTTTCTGTAAATTCTCTTTTCACTTGCATTATATTTTTACTTATTGCTTATTACAGTTTTTGGTCGTAGCACATTACCCCTCATTTATTACAAAGCTAAATATCAACCTTTCCTCCCAATATATTTTCCAAAGTGAAAATAAAAAAAGTAAAAACTACAAACTATTGGTATTTATGCTTAACATACAAGATGTACCTTACCACAAATACGTAGTAATAATAATGATAATAATTAATGAAATAAATAAACCCAAACACTCCTTTTAACTTTTGATCACACTTGAGTGTGAGAGTATACATATTCCCAAAATCCTTATTATTTGGCAGCAAACAAATTTTGCAAATTGTAAGGAGCAACAAGGTTAGATCCTCCGCTCCAGAATTCTTTGGAGAATACTTGGTTAGCCTTGTCCGTTGGATGAGCTGCATCGAACCACAAATAATCATTTGGATTACTACAAACAGAGAAACTAGTGCTTTTCTTTTGGCATGTGAAATCACCGTTGTAGGATCCACTTCCACAACATGCTGTTTGGCTTTCCCTGAAACCTGTAATTACAAATTTGACAAATTTTCCTCATTAGTTTCAAAATACTCCACCTGCCTAATATGCCGATAAACACTCATAAAGTGGTAACCACTGAGTTAGCCGGCCCCGGGTTCGACAAAACCGGACACATGACCGTATACTGAGCTATACAGATGGGTTGAGTCATGGGTTACTCTAGGTAGGTCAAAAAAAGTGGTTGTGTAAATAAGATAACGGCTTACTCTCATGAGTAGCGCTGACACTCTATTTATATTAACATATAAATTATACGATATAAAATAATATTCTTAGGTATCCATTAACCAAGTCGGTTGGAGTAGGTCACGACGAGTCTAGTCGAAAACCAGGATCCACGAAGGTCACACCCGCGGGCCGCCTAGGAGTCATTTCTACATACATATCATGTGGAAACATTTGTGACAATCAAAAGTCATTATCTAAGACAACCTACTATTTACAACAATATAATGTCACGTTCCATTGAGAAACTTGACCTTAATGCATGTAGTTTTGCTAGTAGATGTGGACCCACGTCACATGAGCTAGACTTTTCTGAATTGGATTTTCTAAATCAAAGCCGAATCCTAAGGCCTTTATGCGCTGGTGTCTATACATACCACAGTTTTACCCTCTTGAGTGAATTTTCAAGATCGTTAATACAAACAAATGAACCGACGAAGTCATTGTAGTTAGTAGGAAGCAGTTTAAAAGTTTCAAAAGAGAAATCTAAGTGTGATTTGATTGAATTAATTATACAGCCATTATTATAAGAATATTTTCAAAACAAGTTGACAATTTTATAATTACTTCCTGATAAAAAACTATCAAGTGCACACAAGTTATGCTGCTTCTCCCAAGGGCCACTGTAGAGCTTTAAAATATTTTTATTTCCTATACCTCAAGAAAACTCTGGAAAACATGGAGGAAATTTTGAAAAATAAATAAAAAGAGGGAAAAGCTAAATGCAGCCCTTAGGGCTGCATATAAGAACCTATAAATGGAAATTATTTTGTAAAACAAGCATTAATGACCTTGATAAATGCATGTTTTTTGTCATAAATAACCAACTTTATACTAGTTTAGGAAAGGTATTTAATGCTTATATGCAGCCCTAAGTGCTGCATTTAGCATTACCCATAAAAAGAAGAGGTTTAAATTAGGAGTTGCTCAAAGCTATGTTACTCCACCACCTTCATTTTACCTCAAAAATCGGGTATCGTGTCGTGCAGTGTCCGACACGACACTTCACTTGAATACTTCATTTTAAACTAAATACTTGTCTTTTTTCTACAAAATAGCCGAGTCGGACACTTGGACACCCGTATTCGAGTAGACACTCAATTCGTATCTGAGCAACATAGGTTCATAGTGTAGATTTATGAACAAACAAAAGAACCTTGTTCCGTTTTTTTTTTTCAAGAAAATGGTTAAAATCCCATGTACTCAATTTTATTCATTATTATAAAGAAGTGACAACTCAAGCTTTAACATGGCATGAATAAGGTGTAACAAGGAAGGGAAAAGGACACATTACTTGAAAGCCACAACTTAACCAACTTGAGTGCCAGATGCATAAAATAATTGAAGGAAGGGAATCAAATCAAATTTACGTACCATATCTACTTCCATATAAGACACGAAGGTATAGGGCTGTGTAGAAATCGTAAACTGAGTACTTGAACCCTGGTAATTGGCTTTGCAATCTCTTGAGTAGTGCACCAAATGCATTGTTGTGCATCTTGGCTAGCTCTTGTGGCTCCGGCGCGCAAGTTCCTTTATATCCAAGCATGTACTTCATTGATGGCATGCACCCCAGAGGACCTAGGTTTTGGAATGCAAACTTCCTTCCTCCTTGGTTATAAATTGTCTATATCAATCAAAAACACAAAAATAAATGAGTTTAATTTGTTAGAGTTCTTCAAATAAAATCAAACATTTTCAATACATAGGTTGTATGCATGTTTGATATTAACTTATTATTGTAAGATACATCCTCTATTCTGAAATGAATGAAAAGTTTCTCTCTTTTATATGAGAGTTTTTTGAAAAAAACGTTCCATTTATTTTAAAACGGAAGAACTATTAAAATTAACTCTCCCATAAAGTAGAAGGTTACTTCTATAATATTCATCTTTATCTGATTACCCTGATCACACAATAAAATGGTGAGATGGTCCCATACGTGACTTTGCCTAATAAAATAAGGTGCACAAATCACCCATAAATTATTTAGCATCAAGTGACAAAATGGTTTCCAATAATGGAGTTACCAAATGGTTTGGACATTATCTTTTTTCATATATAATACACGTACAACAAAAATTCATCCCAAGTTCCCAACAAATAGATATAACCTTGACGTATTATTTACTTCCTTTTGTAATGTATTCAGAGCCGCTAAAGAGCTATGATTCACACGAGACTCGATCAAAGTCTTGATATCATATTTACAAGCTTTCCCTACTAAGTTAGCTAACATATACATCAACACAAACTTAATAATTCATATAACAGAGAGTATAACGAAGCTTGCTTGGTAGAGGTTGTGGAGAACTCACAAGCGTTGACTTGTGTAGCTACGCTAATTAACCTACGATAGATTCTGGTCAATAGGGTCCTACTTCTTACCAAAATGTTCCCAGTTGGGTCCCCAAAAAAAATATATAACAGAAAGTATTCACATTTAGTTACTTATAGTTCAACAAAGCCGCGTTATACGTACAGATTAGCAAATAAGGTTGCGGATTGGTTAGTTACCATTGACATGGTCTTTGCCTTCTTTCTTAAGATATGTGCTATGATTCGACAACTATACTAATCCCAGCTTTAGTATGGGATATGAGATGTCCATAGACTTTTGTATTAATCGTATTCAATATTATGGACGTGTGGTACATACGTTATAAAATTCTGTGTAACATAAGATCACATTTGAACGTAAATTCAAAGTGTAAGAAAAAAAGCCACAAAAGAAAATATGTACCATAAAGAGTAACGAAAATGACGGAGTAAATAAAGCTAGAACTCTTACTTTAATATGGATCGTGAGGTTGCCAATAATCATATTCAATTGGCGTTTCTTTTTGAAATTGGAGAGAGGGAGCTTTTTCACATTCTTCTGAAGAAGGGTAACATAGTCATTTCCAGCTATGTTAAACAAGTATACTGCTTCCGATAATAATTGATTAGCCGGACCTTCTCCAACTTGCTGCTTCAATTTTTGTACCATTTGGACATAATAATCCACTTGTCTCTTCAGATTTATCTGTAATATCACCCCAAAATATAATTTTATATAAATCCAATTGAAGATTGAAGTAATAATTGGAAATACAAGAGACTATAATTTATTTTCAATAAAGTATATGCACTATTTGCGTATTTTTACTTTTTTTTTTCTAACTGTTGTAAAATTAAAATATATTTTTTAAAACTCTTCCAATTTTTATTTTTTTAACTAAGAAAGATAATTGATCAGTCTGCCGGACACTTCAGCTCAGAGGCTGAACATAAGGTTAAATAATCCAAAAGTAAATGCACCAACATTGTTAGATGACGACTCAAACTTTGTACAATATCCTAAAATTCGAGAGGTATTCCACTAAGTTATCACCTCTCCCTCCACACCCTATTTTCTTCGGCTACACTGAAAACACCTTCAATTTTTCCAAAATTACAAAAATTTCCGCCATAATTCATGCACCCAATATTAGTTATTTAGACTATATATTAAGTTGTCACATCAAATATGTCCTCGCAAATTTAATTTCCACTATGGCCAGCTAAGATACGCTCATGACATGCATTAGTAAATCAAAGATGCCTAAAGTAGTGATTTTTATAAAAAGAGATGCTAAAGTCGGCATTTACTACACCGATTCTCACTATTACCTTGTGATATTTCGTCAGAAAATAATAAATGGATCTCCATTTTCACCTACACAAAAGCTAATTTATCTTTTTTATATAAAAAAAAGCTCATGAATTAAATCCTTATAATTACAGTAAAAAAAAAATGGTCCTTAAAAAGCAGTTTTAACCACTACCACCAGATTTAACAGAAATCTGGCAACTACTACACCAAGTTCTACAGTTCTATTGCTTCAATACTACTTCAAATTCCATCCCATTTATTTTATTTAATTTAGCTTAATTAGCTAGTAAGTCAGCTTAATTATAATCCAAAACATTATTATAAATAACATTCTACCGACAAAGAATAATTCATGATTGAAAAGGTCAAAAAAAAGAAAAGAAATATCATACCGTTTGAGGACGAGTTTCAACAAGAACACAAGCACCAGCAGAAGCAAAATTGATCCCCTTACTAAAATCCTTAATCCCAGGTAACAAATACGGTTGCAAAAACGGCAACCCCGCAAATTGAGCTGAAATAGACCAAAAACAATTATTATAACAAAACAACCACTATAGTACTAGTAGGATTTACGAAGTCTAATTTATAGACTTCGTAAATCCTAATGCAGGATTTACAAAGTTACGACAACTTCGCAAATCCTGCTTGGGACTCCAACCATCAGCTTAAGCTTTTACCTATAAAATCAGGGATAAGGCGGCCGTCAGAGTATCTACCAGACGGCTTTTTAAAGTAAGTTTCACCATAAGGCCAATACTCGGCACCAGCGCCTTTAACGCCGTTGTACAAAGTCATACCATCGTCGTAAAGTGAATCGCCGAAGACGAAGAGTGGAGGTTTGTATTGAGCATTGGAGAATGAAGGAGAGAGAAAGAGAAGAGTTGCAAATAGTGCAAATGTAGTAGGGAACATTTTTGTGGTTCTGCTTCTGTTTGCCATGTGAAAACAAGCTAACACTGAAAGTTTATGTTATTTTTGATGTACAGCAAAAGATAGAAGCAGACCAGTTTTTTTTTTTTTTTTTTTTTTTTTGTTTTTTTTATTTAATTAGTTGGTTTTGGGGAACTGTTGGGGAGTGAGAGAGAGGAAGAGAAGAGGGGGCAGATTTTAATGGTATTTAAAGGAGAGGCTGTTATTGTTTTTTTTTTTTTTTATGAGGAGAGAAGTTGCGTACCGCGTGGCATTTTTGACACAATCTTTTATGAGCTACACAGCCTATACTGCTAGTCTGCTATAGTATGTTTTTTATTTAATTTATTTTGATAAAAACAAATGTAGCTCATAAAAGGAGATTCGATTTGGCTTTCTAGAGGAGCCTCTGGAATTATCAAGGTAACAGCATTAAAAGCTGGGTGTTGAGGTTGGAGTGTTGGACTAGCTCGGTAGCTCCCATTTTTTTAAATTTACTTACTTCATTTGGTGAAATAAATTAAAAAGATATAGAGATAAATTGAAAAGTGTGAGATAAATTAAAAATGTATGTTGCATGTTTTAATGGATTGACAAGTTCAAAAGGGTAGAAGATCCTATGTTGTCACAAATAATGGTGCATTTAGAGTTGAATTATGAAGATATTTTGGGAATTAAATTATTTTTATTACCTACTTTGGACATAATTATTTTTTGAAAATAGAAATAGTATTTATATTTTGCATACTTTACAAGTAAACATGTAGGGATGAAAATTGATCGGGTTCGGGCCAGGTGGAGCTTCACCCGCCATGTGAACGGGTGGATCGGGTGGTTATCGGGTCGGGGGATATATAACAATTTTTATGAAACAATATGCCATAAGATACATATTTAATAACTCTCAACTAAAAAAATCGATAAAGTAAGTAATTGAACATGTTTGATTGATAATATGGATGATGTGTGGGTGTTAAGCAGACTATGGGCCGGGTGACGGATGAAAAATCTCATCCGCATCCGTCATCCGCTTCACCCCTCCACCACCCGATTTTCATCCGTTAATTTCGTGTTTTCACCCGCTTAATAAACCCGATTAATCAGATGATGGATGATCCATCATTCATTTTCATCCCTACAAACAAGACATATATTATGGGATGAGGGAGTAGAAAGGGATTGACATCGGTAGAAAAA
This sequence comes from Beta vulgaris subsp. vulgaris, assembly GCF_026745355.1. Taxonomy (NCBI): domain Eukaryota; kingdom Viridiplantae; phylum Streptophyta; class Magnoliopsida; order Caryophyllales; family Amaranthaceae; genus Beta; species Beta vulgaris. Next base: position 52,061,189 of record NC_079208.1, on the reverse strand, counting down.
GAGGAGAAACTAGATGAGACACATTACCTAAAAATTAAAAAACAACATTGTGTAGATGAAAAAAACCAAAGAGGAATGTATATATGTAGATTAAAAAGAAAAACGGATGGAGTACTAATTATCATTTTTTTTTGTTTTTCATATCGGTGGCATACTAAGGTAACACCGTCTACTTCTAATAAAATACTTCATTCATTTCTTTTTCGTCTACACAATTAATTCTCTTTTTTAGCTTTTTTTTTAATCTATGCACTATTATTTTTTTCTATTCTTGGTAACATGTCTTATTTACTTTTTTTCTCTTTTTCTATCAATATTATCCACTTTTAAAATTTTTAACCTACATTTTAGTTTCTCTCTCCTATTTTTCAGTTTCTCTCTCAAATTTTCGTATTTCTTAATGGGTTCTCCCTCAAAGTAAAATGAGTAAATTAAAAAGAAACGAAAGGAGTAGCTTCGAGAGTAAGGCCTCTATTCTATTCAAATCATTCATTCCTTATATATTTAGATAAGTTCAATAGGATCTTACGATAATTAATAAGGTCTAATAAGTAAGATAAAAGTTAAGTTCGATAAAAATAAGGGTTGACACACTCAGAAAATAAGGTTAGTTAATGAGTTTAGATAGGTCTAATAAGAACAAATAAGGTCTAATAAGATCAAATGAGCAAAAATAAATTGAAAAAATGCCTAATTTATAACTATTTTTTTTATAAAAAAAAGAATGGGCGAAATGAAGAATATTAATGATTAAGGTTTGAATGAAAATTTTGCAAAGAAAAAAAGAGTACCAAAACTAAATGAGTATTCTTAATTCGTTAGTACCTCACCCCTTAAAATTCATTAATTGAAATTAAGGAGGGATATAAGGTGGGGCATTTAAAATATTTATGTTGAAATGTTACTCGTTTTGTTTTATTTTGTTGTTCCTCTATTTTCATTGAGAAATTTCAATATGTTGTTTCTATTTTGAATCTTTCTATACATAGTGTAATTTATGAATTATATTTCTCATAAGTTTTAAGTTGAAATAAATGTGTTTACACTATTGAATAAGTCATATTTTTTACTTTTTTACCCCTCAAACTTTTCTCATTGGTTTTCTAACATAGAGTAACTCAAAGGCCAATAAATGTATTACTAGTTTATACTCAAAGGGAGCACTAATCTTTAGTTATTTTTTTACTCTTTTTACCCTTCAACTTTTAATTTTTTTTTTTGACAAAGAGAGAATAACCTGAAATTAAAACCTAGTAGTGGTGAATTGCGAACAAGTTCTAGCACATTGCTGGGCTACATCATGTGCTCCTTGAACTTGTTGTCGATTCACCTTTAAGAGAAAACACCATGAAAATAATAATGCAACTTGCTCGATCTTGTTAATAGTCCAGAAAAGAGAAGTCGACATTGCTAAAGAGGATTGTAGCGCAGAAATAAGGTTTATGCAGTCCGTAAGAAAAGTTACATGCTGCAAACCTTGCCCGTGTGCCCACTATAATGCTTGCAGAAAAGTGTGGCTTTCAGCATGCAGTGATGAACTAGCTAAACCATATGTTCCACCCCCTTTTGCAATAAACTGCATGGAAGAAGAGGGGGAGTGAATATTCCAATCACCCCCCATTACCTTTGTTTCTTTCTTCCACGCTGCATCAAAAGTAATTACATATTGTGGACTGCTAGACTGAGCTGTCCCCAGATGAACTCCAAGAAATCCAGACGGAGCATGCAAGTTTTGTTCCGGGGAATGAAGAAATCTGAGGTTGTTAAAACACGGTAACGATGCAAGTAATTGGGAGTCTACTTGCGTGATATCCTGAAGCTTCCCTAAAACGCAGGCTACATCACGGGCAACACTTCGAAAAAGGCGTTCATTGCGATGCAGCCATAAACTCCAAAGGGTCCAAATAAACCTTTTAAGATTTAAACCCTGCGTATCATCCTTGCTATTAAAAACCAGGATATGAGTAGCAACCCAATCAGAGCAATGAATTGGGGTACCATGTTAAGTTTGAAAAGGAAGAGAATGTTGTTGCCAGGTCCGTTGAGCTATTAGACATTCTTGAAAGAGGTGTTGTAGTGTTTCAGTTTCTTGATGGCAAATGTCACAACAAAGATCAATAGGAATCTTTCGTTTAACCAGCTGCTCCTTTGTAGATAGTTTATCAAGTAGGATGCGCCATAGAAAATATTTCCATTTTGGGAGGACAAGGAGATGCTAGAGAATTTTATATATCTTTAGATTTATGTCCCTTAGACGGGTAGAAGACTGATGAGGGGGATTTTGTTGTCGCAACAAACAAGCATAAGCCGTTTTAGTTGTGAATTGTCCAGAAAAATGATGCGCCCAAACCATAAAATCATCCCTCGAATGGTGAGGAAGTTCAGTTGAGAGCACATCTTTAAATTTTTGTGTCATTGGTTGCCTAACGCAAATATAACTCAAGAGCTAGAAAACTCATTGTTAGTCAATTTGATATTATTAAAAATAATTATATCTTGCCCATTTTTTGAATTGTAGTGGTATTTTCATTCATTGCAAATAGGAACAACAAAAAGAATAATGGAGGAAGTAGTAGATTTGATTAGAGTGTAAAATAATATTTAGAAAAGAAAAGTAGAGATGAGATTATAACATCCAAATTGATCAGGGTTGGTTCTTCATTATTATAACTACTTGTTGCTCCCGGCCGATGCCTCGGGTCATTTGTATAATTCATTTATTATTTTTTAATGAAATGAATGGAAATCTATGCCTCAATATCATCATATGTATTTGGATGTGACACGTAACTACCTTCAATGCTTCGTAACTTTCAATTAGTATGGAGTATTGGGTGCATAATAAATTTATTTTGATATTATTCAGTTTTCACAAAATGGTCACTCTTTTAAATCAAAATGAGTCATATATATACTAAAAAAAAAAAAATAGCTGCTTACCTTAAATGAGTCGCTTGAATATAAGTAAAAGTGATTCCATTTAGAACAAAAGGTTACCTGTACTAAAAGATAGCTTTAATTTCCATCTTAATATATCACTCATATACATAAATCTATAAGTGTCTATTTCAGACAAATAGTTACGAATGTCTAACAAATTAATATCATACAACTGAAAAGGCAAAATAAAGTATTTCACTTAATCGAAAAGCAATGAAGTTTATTACTCCCTTTGTCCTAAAATATAGTTCTTGTTTCTTTTTGCACAGTTTCCAAGATGTACCTTTGACCTACGATATCTTTTATTTCAAATTAGTAAAAACTATAAAAAGTTGATATTACGAATGTACAAATTGAGACGAAGCTAACAAGACCTCACATGAGTATGTTTTTTTTTTTGGTAAAAATGTAAGTGTATTATTACCAAAATCATGAAAGCACCAACTACAATCAGAAAATCCACAACAAACAGCAAAGGCACTGTATCTAACAGACTACAGGCAACTTACAGACAACAGTAAAAGACACAAAAAACTACAGGCACCAGACATCTAATACAGACACCAGAGCATAGTTAACCTTCAGCTAATCTCAAACTTAAGGTTCTCAAACCATTGGCAATCAGCCTCACTCCATTTACTACAGATTTTTGCTTTGACTCTACTAATAATATCACACTGAATCTTCTTGATAGTTGCTTCTGGGATCCAAACAGCTTCATGCCAAAGAGCATGATTCCCTGCCTTCCATATGTAATATATTGTGGCAGCCAAGCTAGCATAAGCCACTTTTTGTTGATGTCTTCTTTGAAACTTCCTCCCCCATTTCCTCCAGTGCACATACATATTTTCATTCCCACAATAATAAATTTTCAGCCAATTCATAATCCCCTTGCAAATTCTTCTACTGAACTCACATTTGAAGAATAGGTGCTGGCAAGAATCAATACCAGTATCACACAAAAGACAACTAGTATCTCTACATATACCAGCTTTGTTTAATCTTTCCCTGGTGTTCAATCTACCCCACGCAGCAAGCCAAGCTATATATGAGTGCTTAGGAATGTTCATTGAGCTCCATACCCAATGATGCCATCTCACTTTCTCCATATCTCCTTTAAGCCACTGATATCCTTCCTGAATGGTATATGCTTTCCTACCTCCCAGCCACAAGTTAAGCTGATATGCAGGTTTAAGCTTCTCCTTTACTCTACAAATCATCTTCCAAGCCCAGCTAGCAGTACTTGGTGGATTATATTCCCACCAGTTAGCTTCACAAATGTAGATACTATGGACCCATTTGATCCAAAGAGTATCTTCCTTCTTGGCAATTTGCCAAATGTATTTCCCTACTCCTGCTGTATTCCAAACCATACAATCCCTGACTCCTAGTCCACCACACTTCTTAGGCCTACAAACCCAATCCCAGACCACTAATGAGGGTTTATGTATGAAAGTTTTCCCATCCCATAAGTAAGCTCTGCAAATTTGGGTTACTCTTTGTATGACATATTTAGGGAGAAGGAATACTTGGGCCCAATAACAATGTATACTCAATAGCACAACATTAACTAGAGTGGCTCTCCCTGCATATGAAAGATGTCTGGAAGACCAACATAAAATTCTCTTCAGCATTCTATCAATGAGAACATCACAGTCTGAAATAGAGATCCTCTTAGAAGTAATTGGAACTCCTAAGTATCTGAAAGGGAATGAACCACTTTGAAATCCAGTGACTTGAAGGATCCTGCTTCTAATTTCTTCTTGTACATTGCCAAAGTAGATTGCAGACTTCATTTGATTTGCTTGTAACCCAGCAGCATCTGAAAAAGCTTTTAAAGCTCTAACCATCAATGTCACAGATTGTATATCTCCTTTACAAAACAACATCAAGTCATCTGCAAAAATGAGATGATTCAACCTCAACTCTTTACATCTATGATGAAATCCAAAATTTTCTTTTTTCCCAACCTTCTGCAATATCCTAGAAAAATATTCCATCACAAGAACAAATAGCAGGGGGGAAATCGGATCCCCCTGCCTCAAGCCTTTCCTTCCTTTTAAAAAACCAACTAAACAACCATTTATGCTGAGAGAAAAAGTTGGTGTAGTGATGCAGGTAATAATCCATTTCCTAAACTTATCAGTAAATTTCAGTTTCATCAAAAGCTCTTCAATAAATTTCCAGCTGACTGAGTCATAAGCCTTTCTCAGATCAATCTTCATTGTACATCTACTAGGCTGGCTCTTCCTCTTATAATGATTAAGGATGTCTTGACAAATAAGAATATTATGCATTATTTGTCTATTAGCAACAAAGGCACTCTGCACTTGATTCACTAGATTAGGGAGAACCAACTTCAATCTGCTACATAAGAGCTTTGATATTACCTTATAGAGAACATTACAGCAAGCTATAGGCCTGAATTGGCTTACTTTCACTTGAGTATGTTTTAGTCTATACATTAACGAGAATATTTGGTCAATGTTTGTAAAATTTGACTCCCAAAATAGTAACAGGAATTATATCTTGAGACGAAGGGAGTACTATATAATTTGTATATATCATGTTAAGTAGTTGAAATATCATTTCTCAATACATATAGGCTGATAATTGATAAACTCTACAGGATAACTTTTCAAAGATGTCATTTTTTATTTAATGTGATAGGAGAATTATTATAAAAAAGGGTTATGCTATATGCAATCATTAGGTTGAATATAAGATATAAATACATTGCTTAAAGTGGAAATTAGTTGTAAATTTATGACAAAAGTTTACAGTAATTTATGTAACAAATGGTCAGCTACTGTTTTTATTTTTTATTTTTTTTCTAGTTTTAGTTTATTATATGCAACCTTTAGGCTGCATTTGGCTTTTCGTTGAAAACAAGTTATAGAAGAATAAGACAGAGTTCCAAAAGGACTATACAAAGTCTCGAAAAGTAATTTAATTAAGTCAGTAGATGGTTTATGAATTATGATAATTCTTTTTTTAAAAGATTTTTTAACTATAATAATACAAACTATTGCCTATTCTATCGCAATGATACAAACTTTTGATTATTTTTATATAATACAAATTTTAGACCAAAATTCCTACAATAGGTCAAGTTGACATGTGACCTTTAAAACAGGTAAAAAATAATTTCAACAAAGCAAAATTCCTTTCTCGCTCCTTCCCCTCCCATACCCCAAGCCCATCCTCACCCCCACCCCTCACCACGAAACCACCGTCTCCCTCCCTTCAAAACTACCCCCGCCCCACCATAAAACCACCCTCCCAGCCACAAAACCTCCTCCTTCCACATTGCCATAGCTAGGCAGAATCACCACACCACCATCAAAATAACCAAAAAAAATTGAGATAGATAATCGCCATCTCGTATCATATATTTCATTAAACTATCAATTGAAATTTGATGCCAGATGAAAAATAATATTAACAACAAACTTCAATCAAAAAAAAATTTCTACACATTTGTTCAATGCAACAATCAATCAAATAGACAAAAATTCACTATAACATCCAAAAATAAACAGAAATCCGTAAAAGAACATGCAAAATATTCCAGAAAATTGGAAAGCTAAGCAACTAAAATACGCAAATTGTTAACAACTAAAATACTTGTACATAATTGTCAATTTGCTTCAGACTTGGGACTATCATTTGCGTTGGACATTGGCCCGACGGCACAAGTCTCGCGCAAATGATGAAAACATGACCTGTGTAGGATAAGAGCACGACGCATATGAGGAGCTATTTGCGTCGCACCACCCACAAAGTGCAACGCAAATGACTTGAGTGGGAATGCCTTTGGGGTCACTGGTCTGTGGCGGATGGAGACCTTGTCCGACGCAAATCAAGTTTATACATTAAATAATTCAAAAAATACCCATTAAACAAAGATGTGTGTCGCATGAGTTCTTATTAAAAAAAAAAAATTCGTACTATATATGTCAACTGCCATCCATAAATGAAGTTCGTACAATCAGATCATTACAAAATAAAAATCAAATTAAACAAAGTATGTATAATGAAATTACTTGTTACAAATGAAAATTAAAAGAAATTGTGTAACTGAACACTAGAAATCGGTTCATCAACAATTTACAATGAGATAAAAAACAGAAAAAATAACCCTAAGTTCCCAGATCTAAAATTGAAACTAAAAATATATGAACTTACATCGATTTATAAGAATATATGTAAAAATAAATGCAAGTCTACGAGAAGAACAACTTCCTATCTTCATCTTCTTCGCAAAAAAAATGTAAAAAAATGCAAATCTCGATTTTCTTCTTGGCTTCATCTTCTTCGTTCTACAAGCTTCGAAATCTGTATCAACAACATAAAATGAGTATTTGAAAATACCTGGAAGTCGAGAATAAAATAAAAACTTTATCTACGCTATAATTAAAACATGGGTATTTTAAGACTCACCTCAAACGATTTCCTGATGTAAAGGGATTCACTAATTGAGTTGTGAATCTCTTTCTTTTTCCTCTACTTTCCACTCGAAATTGAGTTGAGAACGGCGCCGGTGAAACCGCGAAGACCAACAGCGGAGAACAACGCCTAATCCTAGGGATCCGGCGAGCAGAAAATCATCGGGCGAGGTGCTGCGTAAGAGAGAGAAAAGAGTCATCGTGGAGAGAGGAAAGAGAAATGGTGAGAGATGAAAGTTGAGAAGTAAAATGGCTGAAGAGAAATGAGAGAGCGAGATCTAGGGTTAAGAAAAAGTGAGAGGGAGTTTTAGGTTAGAGAGGGTGAGTTGGGCGTGTTAAAAATTATAAGTGGGCTTTTGGGCTGATCTACGTCGGATGGGCCAAGGGGTCCGACACAAATTAGCCTTTTCCAACACACTTTAGTTAAGTGCGATGCAGATATGAACCTCAATTTTTGTATCCATGATGCAACGATGTGCATCGGATAGGCCTCTGTGTCCGACGCACATCCTTGTATTTGAGCTATATGCGTCGCACATCAATAGGGTACGACGCATATATCTCATATCTGGTGCTTATGCAATGAAGTTTTCCGTCACACTCTTCATAGCATGCAACGTATATTATGTTCTTGCGTCATTTTGCTTGTAGTGCGACGCACTTGGGAGGACGCAAATCGTCCTTTTTGTACAGGTTATCATCGAAGAAAAAAGTTGAGAAAATAAGTAGATAGAAACTGACTTTTGCAAAATTGAAACACTAGAGCAGCACCACCAAATTCGAAACAATCACCACCGGAGCACCAAACTCGAAAAGATATGGGTTGCGGAGGTTTTGAAATTCGGTGTTAGCTAATGGCGGTTATGGAGGAAATGAAGAGGGAGAGGAGAGGAGGTGATGGTGGACCGATTGCACAAGAAAAGAAAAGCTTTAATGGCGGAAAAGAGAAAGAAGAATGAAAGGAAAAAAATGGTTAAAAAAGAACCAAAGCAAACAAAGAAGGGGAAATAACGAAAAAAGAAGAAGCCACGTCACCAGTTTACCTGCACCAACAAGTGACTAATCGGTCATGACCTACTGAAGAAATTTTGGTCAAAAGTTTGTATTATTAAAAAAATAATCAAAAGTTTGTATTATTACGAGAGAACGGACAAAAATTTGTATTATTCCAGTTAAAAAAATTCTTTTTTTTTTACTCAAAGATTTGGTCCTAATTTCACATCCTCGTAATAATTACTTATAACACGTATTATGTTTCAACACCATCTCAATATATGAGAAGATTATCATAATTTTAATGGGAGACAGAAAAGTAATGGTTGCAAAATTTGGCAGGGACTACGGAGGGAAGAATGAAAGGGTATTTGGATCCAAGATTTGATAGCGTGGTAAACTAGAAATAAGTACTTAACTCGTAATTAGAGTAGATCACGAGGATATAAAACGCTGTCAACCCATATTCTCCGAGTAGTTCAATGTTTGATTCAGTTTTGGTATTTGTTTCTCAGTATTTCTGCCTTAAAATATGTAGCTAAGTCACTTTCTTGCTCCTACAATTGGTACTTGCGATTCAGTTCAAGTGCTTGTATATCTCTGTATTCCTGGCACAAGTAACGCAGCTAACTCTTTTTTTTTTTTTCTCAAGTCTCCTGCTTATGCAACTTTACACCCGCGCCTTCATTATTGATGACGAATTAAAATGCGCAAAGAATGTGCCAAATAAACTTATCCACCCTACAAGATATACGGTGGTTGGAGCCTCGAGGTGTGGCTTTTTATTATCATTACTAGTTTTTTAGCCGTGCAAAAATGCACCGGAAGTTTTATACTTCCTCCGTTCTGTTTTAAATGAAACATTGGACGAAATGACACTATTCACTAATCAATTTTAACTCCAATTTATCGCTATTATATAAAGAAAAACATAGTCAAGTGGGATCTTGTTAGATTCGTCTCGATGTATACTATCAAATTATAACTTTTTTATATTTTTTACGTTTACACAACTAAAGATATTAATGACTAAAGAAGCGCGTTTGGTTGCGTGAAAAAGCAAACGTTTCATTTAAAACGGAACGGAGGAAGTAGTAAATATGATTTTGACCGTGCATAATGTGCGGGAATTGTTTTGTTTATTAAGTAGTTGATCATTATTCATAACCAAGTTATAAGTAGGTCTCTAGCGTTTAGATCCGTGTAAAAATATATTGTATGCTACTTCATCTCTAACTTTTAGACCTAAAACATTCCAACAAAACTGAATATATTGCATATATTCAATAATTGCGTCAAAATTTTATAAACTACTCCCTCCGTCCCAAAATATAGTTCTCATTTCTATTTTGGGTGTCCCAAAATATAGTTCCCATTTCCATATTTAGTTCCACATTTTTCCGTAATTTGTTTAGAAAAATCGTGTCCCATCATTTATTTGCTTCTTGAATTTTGTTTTTTTCTTTATTTATTCAACCAAAATGTTACAATTAATGCTCTTTCACCAATTATTTTCCACTCTCTCTCCTAAATCATCTTTTCCCATACAATATTTATTTAAATAAACAAAAAAATCTTTATTATCCCTCTTATATTCTACATGCATAAATTATCGTGAAAAAAGAAAAATGGAAACTATATTTTGGGACGGAGGGAGTATAAGATATTGAATCATATATTTAATGATATTTCTCCTTAAATTATGTTATGTGAATTTGTAAAAGTGAATGAAATACTATATATATATATATATATATATATATATATATATATATATATATATATATATATATAACTTCTCAAAAAATAATATACGTACACAATATACAATACACCTTTCCATTTGTTTTCTTTGTCATGTTGTTAACTTTCAGCTCCCGACAAATTACAAGCTTCATGTGGCAAGTTCCCAGTTTGATCGATTTATATAAGTAGATAGTATTTTTTGTGGACAAATTTTGCTTATGAAATTTGAATAAGGGATATCGAGCTAATTAATCACAAAAGCTTGGTAATATATGTTGCACATAAATTAATTAAAATTATGGTCACTAATTTACATTAACATAAGACCGTACATTACATTCAGTTTTTCTACATAGCTCTTAATTTGCCACACATTTTTCTCAAGCATATAAAAAAAGGTTAAAGTAACTATAAGTTGTACGATATCTTATTATTTATATTTTTTTTCCTTTTTTATTGTCCCTGTTCTTTCAAATGTCTCTTGATTCATCATTCAAAGACATCTACTATATTATATCTAATATGTTAAAATTTAAAATCCTTTAAATGGGATGGTAAGGATAAAGAAAAAATATAAATAGTTTAGATTTTAGGCCTGTGCTAATTACAAGAAAAAATATTATTTTTATAAAGTTAAGATTTTAGAATTTCTTTCCTAAAACTATTTTGTGAATATTAACTTGTGATTTAAAGTTTTATAACCGTGTATTGGAAATATTTTTTAAACTGGCTTATGACCCATGTGTTCTATGGTTGACGTAGTTAATGTCATGGTGGATCATGTGATTTACGATTTTATTTTTAAAAGAAAAAATTGATTAAATCTTTACTCCGCCTACTGGTTTTTCTGAAAGACCTAGATAAAATCATAATTCAAACCACCACCGGCACTCAACCATACACCCGCTTCCGACAGTCCTACTCTTCCCCCTCCCCCCCTTCTCTCTCTCTCTCTCTCTCTCTCTCTTGTTGCCCTCATGCAGCATCGCTTTTCACCGCCTGAGGCCACTATATTATCATTTTTATTTGCCTAAGTTAACAAATAATTATTTTTGAGTTTTTTACTGTTTAACTTATCTTTTAAAATGTAGTTTGAAGATTTTTGTTACTTATCAGTCTTGTAGAAAAAAAAGATAACATAGATTCTAAAGGTTGTTTTTCATCCCCTTCAATTTTTTACTTACTTTATGGAATGAGAATGTAAAGAGAAAAAAACAACAAAACATGAAATGTTGATACATGAATTTTTTGGAATGGGAAGATAATGAATCAATAAAATATGAATAATTCACCGAATAGTGCAGAGATTTATACAATTGTAATAGTTGAATCAATGCCTCATATAATGTAATAACTTGAATTTGAAGCAATTTTTATTTAGGCTAATTGTATTTTATGAGCTTAATAATGTGATAATATATATCTTTTTGAAATATTATGAGAAATACGAATTTTATCTCTTAAATATAGATATTAGTTTTGCAATCATAGTCGTAATTATCTATGAAATGAGTTTTCTAAATGTAGTTCCTATTTTTATTATAGGTCTCCCGAAATATAGTTCTTGTTTCTATATTTAGTTCCACATTTTTTCGTAATTTGCCTAGAAAAAATGTGTCCTATCATTTATTTGCTTCTTAAATTTTTTTTTTTTGCTTTGTTTATTTAATCCAAGTCTTACAATTAATGTTTTTTCACCAATTATTTTCCATTCTCTCTCCTAAAATCATTTTTTTCCATATAATATTTATTAAATAACATAAAATTGTTTACAATCCCTTTTAAATTTTATTTACCTTAATTCTCGTGAAAAAATAGAATCATACTATATTTTGGGAAGGAGGGAGTATATAGTTGTGACAAACAATTAGTATAAATTTTGGTCCTTTTTTCTTTCAGAACTAAGTCGTTGAATCTAGGTAATCATGTATTCGAACCTTCAAACCTCAACTTGGCCGGTTCATGGTGTCCACATATGCGATTAAATGGAGGAGTTAATTTTGTAGAAGTTAGGTACTTAATTACACCACATCATCAACCCCGATGAGTTAAAAGGAAATATCCAACGAGATGTAATAAAAGAAAAATTTGTGCAACCTCGATCATATAACAAAATGAAAATGTTAAGATATACTCCTCCGTTCATAATATAGTGCTTGTTTCATTTTTGGTGGGTCAAATTTTAAAATTTCTGATCAAATATTTACATTAATATATATATATATATATATATATATATATATATATTTCATGTTCTAATCTTTGAAAGTTCGTGCTCTAAAATAATTGCTATAGTTGTGTTGACGATACATGATTTTGATCATTTTATATGGTAGATGATGATGATTAATTATCGCTAAGTAGAAATATAAAGCTTGGTGAGATGAGATAAGATGATTTTGCCTCACAACATATATAGTACTCCCTCCGTCCTAAAATATAGTTTCCATTTCCCTTTTTTCACGGTAATTTATGCAAGTAGGGATAGTAAAGATTTTTTGTATATTTAAAAAAAAATTTGTATGGGAAAAGATGATTTTAGGAGAGAGAATGGAATATAATTGGTGAAAGAGCATTAATTGTAATATTTTGGTTGAATAAACAAAGGAAAAAACAAAATTCAAGAAGCAAATAAATGATGGCACACGGTTTTTCTAGAGAAATTACGGAAAAATGTGGAACTAAATATGGAAATGGGAACTATATTTTGGGACACCAAATATGAAAATGGGAATTATATTTTGGGACGGAGGGAGTATTACATATGTTCTAAAAGTTACTATATATGATATGAGATATAGTGTATATGTTATACAAAATGGTGTACATATTCTAAAATTTTATTGGAATTAATTTAGGATGTACTTCTAATCATGTATAACATATCTGAAATAATTTAGAGCATGTTAAAAATAATTTAGAACACACTTGAAAAAACTTAGAACACACTTAAAATAATTTTAGAACAGACTTGAAATAATTTAGTACATAAGCTTGAAAATTTAAAAACATGTATATATCAATATATTTATATTTGTTGATCGATTAGGTTCTTACATAAAAATACGTGTTCGTGTTCTAAAAATCATAGCATATATGTTTTATAAATTATTATTCTGAAAAAATATTACATATGCTCTAAAAAGTGTTGAATATGTTCTAAAAACAAAAAATTAAGTATGTTCTAAAAAGTATTGCATATGTTCTAAATAGTGTTGTGTATGTTCTAAACATAAATATGTTCTCACATAAGATATATGTTCTTATATAAGGACCCATTCTCTGATTTTCGATCCTATATATATATATATATATATATATATATATATATATATATATATATTGTTAAGATAGTTTCTTAAAACCATATCTCTTGTATTTACATGTACTATATTATCATGAATGACAAAGGTAAGAAAATACATAATCCTAATTATTTGACATGGTATCAGAGTCAGACCCACGATTAGTTATGTTATTTTACTCTATATATACTAATTGAAAAAAGGATTTCACGTGTGAGGGGGATTGTCGAAGTTATGATGTATAACGCACAATACATGTGATAGTCCCACATTGATAAAAGAAGAGAGATGAGTTCACTTTATAAGACAAAGAGACTACTCCCCTCATTGCCATATGATTCTAAGGTAGAACCTCCTTAGTTTTGTGCAATAGACTTTCTCTCTTTATAATGGGTGCAACCTAGATCCATATTTAACATGGTATACAATTTAGCCATTCTCAACATCTTCTTACCCTAAACCGTCACTATGACCGGCGAAGATACGCGCCACCAAAGATGACAACGGACAGGATCTAGATCGAGTCCTTTCAGATCCATATCCATTTTAAGGGTTAGGCTCGGATTTTCCCCGGATTCGACGGGTCTAAAACACTAAGACCCAAATCTAAATATTGAAGATTTCACGGATTGGGAACAGAGACGGGTCCAAAACAGATTTGGAAAATTCATATCTTTATCTCACAAGAAACGTTGTGGTGGACTAGTGGGTGAGCTGATGGTCTGTGGTTGCAGTTGTATAACATGGTAGGAGAGAAAATCGACGTGGTTTGTGTTTGGTTGTCAAAAGAGAAGTTGCAGTGAGCTGGTGGTTAATGTTTAAGGCAAGCGGAAAACTAGGAGAGAGAGAGCGAAAAGAGAAGAAGACGGTAGACTGATGTTCGGAGGCTAGAGCAATAAGAGAAGAAGATGACTGCCGGGGGCTAGAGCACTGATGGTTGTGCAGCCAGAGAAACTGGTGGTCATGTAGCCGGAAGATCGAGAGAGAAAGGGGTTGGTATTAGGCTGACAATTAGGTTTTGCTATGAGTTTGTGAGGTTGTGACGAGGTGGAAAAACGAGAATTGTTTATTTAATTCTAAATATTAAAAGTGAAAATTAGTGTATTTAAAATAAAAAACAAATCTACGAATCCGTATTTGGGTTATGGGATCTAATTGGCTTCAAGATTGGGATTAGATACGGATCCACATTACGACATTAGGATCTAGATCCGACTTGGATTTATCGGGCCCAATATTTGTGGATCCAGATTTGAAAAAGGGATCTGGACAGGGTGTAGGATCCATTACCATCCCTCTCTATCACCGCCACAACCAAAAATTGATTTTACATCCCCTTTTTATCTTCACCCAAAAGATCGGTCTGGTAACCTCATCACCTCGACCTGCCATCATGAAAATAACTATGATGATTGGGCTAATGGTGTTCAAATGGTGTTGGAGGCGCTGCAAGTTCGGGTTTCTTGATGGAACCATTACTCAACCTAGGCCTCTATATACAACATAGAATTGGTCCACAATTTACGCTATGTTGGTGTCTTGGCTAGTGAACACCATTATTCCCGAAGTTGAAAGTTCCATCTTCCAATACCGAGACGCCCAAAAATCATGGGATACTCTCAAATCCTGCATGCTATCGTCAACGGACCACACATTCAACAACTATTTTCTTCCATTACTAAGTGGGAGAATCTCACACTATGTCCGTTGCGGTATACTATGCCAAACTCAATTCTAGCTTGTTGGGAGGAACTCCATCACCATGAACCCATCATCATCAGCTGTTCATGCTGTTTGGAGTGTACTTCCGCATCCCAACACGAAGCTCGCTAGCAAACAAGTGTGTTGAATCACATTAAAATGCGCAGTATATTTCCAACCTTTTGACTTTTACTTTATTCATATCCTAACTTTGATTCAGAATCATATGGGAGTTCCAATGGTTGGAGCTCCCACCTCCGAACCTCATGGTTGGGAGTTCGACTTTCATCAACCTTATATTTGGGGTGTTTGTGTGTGGATATTTGCTTCTGGGAATAAATCCCCAGTTTCCAGTTTCTGAAAGTTTCCTTATGAGTTGAGATCCCCTTCTTACCCCCCTAGCTCATGAGGGGTGAGCCTACTTGGACCAGAGCAGTAAATTACCGAATCAAAAAAAAAAAATCCTAACTTTAATTATATATTTTTTGCTAATATCCATAAAATAAATCTGATCATGTACACATGCTTTTGGATAATTATCAATAATGTATATTTTCAAAAATATTAAAGACATGAATGACAAACTTCATATGTTGTCGAGCGTAAAAGTCAAAAGTTGCAATAATAAGCAAATAGAGAAAGTATACCATCGGGAAACTCCGAATCTCTACTTATTTTTAATTCCCCTAAGTATTTTGTCGATTACGATTAATATAACCTTTCTCGTCTTTGGGTGACTAGGTATTCATGGTAAGCTTTTTTCGTTTGAATATCACCCTTAACTTTAAGGTCATGCCATGCTAGTTCTGTTAATTGGCCAAAAATCTAAAAGATTAAGAATGGCAAGCAAACAATACGTGAAAAGGTCTTTACAAAATTGAGATTATCGGTGAATGCTTTAATATTTAGATTATTTTGAGAATATTGTGAAAATTGGTATTATTCAAATCAATGTTCTCTATAGTATCTTAAGAGCTTAAGACTACATGATTTCATAGTTTGCACTTACACTTTAGTAAGTGGTCAAAGTTTAAGCACAAGCAACAAAATTAAGACACGGGAATTCGCTTGCGTATGCTGATTAGTGTTGCCTTATTCGCTTGATGTTATTATCGAATATATTAGTATACGTAACACAATAATTAGGTAGATGAATTGACACACCTTCTGTTCATGTCTATAAAATATATATACTGAAAACTTTTTTCTTTTAGGGAGGGGATGTTTATTAATGATCCATTAATTTGTATTAGTGAGTCTTGGAGAGTGTCGGCCAACGGCAATTGTCTGTTTCAACCTATGATTTATTAGAACCTACAAGATAATAGTACCTCCTCCACAAAATAATGAAAGAAGAATTAAGTACTATACAACCACTCTACAGTAATTGACTAATTTCTAGCCATCATCCATGTGCAAAGTAAAACAAGTTCGAATTGGATTTTTGTTTGTTACACCTAATTCTTTTGAAAAACTGGTGAGTTTAGATATGCTATGAATTAATTGATTAATCAAAGCCATCTCTTACACAACTATTGTATTTGATATATTGCAGAAGTTATGTTGTATATAGTATATTATACTATATAACTAGATACTGAATAGCTATATATATGGCCGCCTTGGTAATATCATGTGCTTATGATATTGTTGTCCCTCTAGTAATCCATGCATATATGCATGCATGCATAATATGAATGAAAACATTTTGCTGGCAGTGAGGAGGAAGAATGGGTTCCGGGTCAATCATTATGTCAAATAATTGAGGTGGTTTCTTTAGATTCTTTTTACGGGATACATTTTTAGTAAAATATCCTAACTTGACTTTCATTTCTTAACAACTCAAATTTTATCGTACTTTTGGACTTTTCAGAAACTATGACTTTTTTATGGGGTTGGGATTTAAGTCTTGTTAAGTAATTAATAAGACATTTGAATATATATAGTGTTATTAATTTGGGACTTCCTTCAAATGAAAAAAAAAGAAGAAGTTTGATATACAAAAATAGCCTAAATATTACAATCACGTACTCTAGATTTGAAACTCAAAATCAACTAAAATAGTAATGATCACTTCACTAATTACCTAAGAAGCTAGGTTGAAGTACTATTTGTCAAGGTTTGTAGATTCATCATTATCCTTAATATTCCCTATGTTATTTTTATCTTTCTTACTTTTCTGTGTGCCTCTTTCAATGCACTTTTTTAAATTTAAATATCTTTCATTATATATTAGTAAAAATTATAACGATTGAATATTAATAATGTACTAGCTAATTGAGACGAATCAAACAAGACCCATAATGATTATTTTTTTTCTTATAAATTGAAAAAAAATGGGAAGATATATTCTCTCTAAGTATGAATAGTGTCAAGATTCTAAATGAGAACAATAAAAAAATAGAGGGAATAAACTTTAAAAAGTGACTTTGTTTATTAGTTACGGATTGGATCCGGTTGTTAACTTGTTATCATTACTCATTTTTGTAAGTTACTTATTTAAAAATATAAATATGTAATTATAGAGGCCAGAAAAAAGAATTTTAAGTTTTCATAGTCAATTTTGAAATAAACACAATTAGTTTAATTGTAATAAGGAATTTTAATTTCATATGCTATCTATTAACACAAAATAATAGAAATCGACAATGATACCGGCCAGACAAACACTAGATTAATCGAAGTGAGATGAAAGGTCATTACTCCTTCACAATCAATTTCGATGTAAAATTACAAATTCTTGGTGTGACCTACTGACCTTTACACCATAACTTATGGTGTAATAATTCAAAAATCACAACTTCTTTTATAAGAAACTCAAAATGACATGAAATAATTGAGAAAATGATATCAAATTCATGTCATTATTTGCATAATTCATGATATTTTTAGAGTCTATGTCATTATATATCATTGTGTACGTATGAGGTTTTGTTACACAATAAGTTATTTAGTAATTAACATGTTACACCCAAGATGCAATCATGTAAAATAAGTTTCTTAACAATTAGCTTTAAAAGATAAATGAGGTCCTTAATGATTATCTCCAAAATTATATGTTTTCAATGACAAACATATGCTAATAACCTATTTAACTAAGACATTAATGATTAGTGCTTCTCTTGTGATTGAGTTGCCTTGTGCTACTTATTATACTGTTATACATTAATACTAACATAGTAACCCACTAATTTCAGTATTGTATTTAAAATACTACAATCTAATTTGCTTGTATTAGATTTACGTGGTGGAAAAAGCAGTCAACCTTGTGAAGCTACTTCTACTTTTCTAGTCTGCACATGTGTTAGGAAGAGCTAAGGGGGTTTAAGTCATGAAACATATGATTTAGTTTAATGTATGTCTCAATAAAGTTGTTCAATGATAATGCAATATAGTACTAATTAGTTGGCAACTTTAAGATTCATCTTATCAATTGATCATCATCAATAGTAAAGGATCAATGAATCAAGAAAAGAAGGGATAAGAATAGTATTCCCTCAAAACGAAAAAAAAGAAAGGAAAAAGAACAGTAGTGTGGACCGGCCAATTGATATTCTTTCAATTTACTCAGCCATAAGGCCATACGAACAAATGAAAGCACAAATTAATGGCATAGAGCACATAAAACTAGGACACAAGCAAGAAGAGTAATAGTTAACCTAGATAACTTTAGAATTTACGTGGTTGTTCAATACTTCATCCGTGCTGAAATAATTGAAACACTGCTCTCTTTTATGTATGTGAAAGATTTTTAAAAAATTTTCACATATTTTAGAATAGATAAAGTATATTTAATGTATGTTCAACAATAATTTTTCAATAATTAAGCAAGTAATTGAACAAAATGAAAGAAGTATGACTTATGGCTTGTAAATGAAGTTTAGTTGCGTAAAGCTTATTGATTTCCTGCTGGCTGCAAGCATGAATGGGTCCACTCAACAAATGGACTGGGCCCCCACTTGATTAAATTCCATACGAGCCTTCTCAGTGACCCCTTATGAAACATTCATATTATTGGACCACCGACTATTATACTGACAATTTTTCCACCTATTTTTCCTCTTTCTTGTTCAACTTTTTTATTTAATTAATTTTCCTTTTCTGTAAAACAGGATGAGTTCATCTATATGGTACTTCACTGTCTAATAATTGTTTCATGAATTCTGGAAAAGAATCCGCTTTGTACAAGCCTCCCTTTAGTTCGAAAAGCAACTTGGCAAGACATCCTAATTGGTCCTTTGGGAATTTATAAAGTTTCTCTCTTTAAAAAGTCTACTATTTTTGTTTTGAAGAATAATTTAAGTTTTTTTTTTTGATAAGAAAAAAAAAAAAAAAACTTAAGTAATTGTCATAATTTAAGTTTTAATAGTTACATATGATGATATGAGTAGTGTTCAAGGAAGAAAAAGCCAATAGGGTAATGTTTGAGTGTGAAAGAGATTTTATCTTAGTTGATATGCCCTTTGAATGAAAATAATTGTCATATATTTATTATCTATCTTGTGGATATCATTTAACTAAATTGATACAATATTGTGGAGGTGTTAGTCAAGCTAGATTTAAATCTCGTTTCGATTACTGTAAATAGTCGTTCTTTAATATCCAAAAAAGCTTTATATTATTTAACTAAATCTTGAATCGTTACAAATATTTATCATTTTTCGTAATTAATACGTAATAGTTTAAGGCGCACATTTATATTATGAATAATAACTTTTGTTTGAGATCAGAATCAAGACAAATAAGCAAACATCATATTATATGTAGAATCATATCATAGTAATACTGTTTATAGTTATTGAAAATTGACATACAGGCATTTGTATTATAAATGTGAAAGGATATTGTAATGTAGAAAATAAATTCTTCATGAAGTTTATGATTCTATAATTTAGAGTCGAAGTCTCTCGTGATACTAGTGAGGAGCAATATATAGTTTAATACTTAGTAACTATTGCACAAGGAATTGAGATTCAAATGGCTTGGAGTAAAGATTTTCACTTCTTATAAAGGATTAGACGTTTTTCTCCAGTTGATCTCTCTTGCACATTTTTTATAGTGATATGAATTTTAATGATGCAAAAGTGTAAATATGATGTCGGGCATACCCTTTCTTATATTATTTGCTCATCTAAAATAAATAACTAGCATGTATGTTTGTAAAATTCATAGAAATTGAAGGCACTCTTCCATTATTCTATAGACAATAAGTTATTTTTGTAATTCGATATGAATAGAAACAAAGGAGAGAGATCACATTATTATTACACTTTTCATTAGTAACTAAGCAGAAAACAACTCACGCCGTACTATCGTCTATCAAGATTAATGAATTTTGATGCTTAATTGCAGCATCTAAAAGCCCAAATGAGGACAAACGTATGTATACTTCTTGAAGGTGAAAGATAAGACTTGGCTAAACTTTCTTTTTGGGAGGGGAAGACTTAGCTAAGAGTTACAAGCTAGATGAGGCCAAAATTCTCAAGTCTATGCATAAGATTTTATTTTTCCTTTGTTTCTATCTAAAACAAGTCATTTTCGTTATTACAAAGTGGAAGTAGTAATGGATGGAAAAGGACGTACTACGTAGACAAAATGGGTTATTAATAAATTAAACGTAGGTTGAGGGCTGAGGGCTGAGGGCTGAGGGTTGTTATTTTATGCCATTTGGTGTCTGTATTATTGCATGCACCCCACCAGAGAGAAAAATACACAATGATGATTTTGTCCGAGTATACCAACCACTAGTACCGCTAAACGGCTGAAGTAACTAGACTTAGGCTATGTTTAGTTCACCTGAAATTTTTTGATCTGAACTTATCTGATCTGAACTTATTTTTTCTGATCTGATCTGATCTGAACTTATTTTCTCTGATTACAAGATCTTATCTTTTAGATTTTTCTCAATATATAAGAAAAAATATAGTCATGTGGGGTCTTGTTTGATTCGTCTCAATTAGTACTTTATTAATATTCAATTATTATAATTTTTACTAATATGTAATGAAAGATATAATGATTTTTAAATATAAGCATGATCTGAACTGATCTGATCTGAACTTATTTTTTCTGATCTGATCTGATTAGATCTGAAATAAGCAAAAATAAGGTGAACTGAACATAGCCTTAGGCTATGTTTAGTTGAATTTTCTAATCTGATCTTAACTTATTTCTTCTAATCTAATTTATAAGATTTTATCTTTAATAAAATATATTATTACTATTATATTATTACGTTGTAATTCATTATTATGCAATACATTATAAGATCTTATTTATAGTATTACTATTATCACTAGTGGAAAAATAAGGAAGCGTTGCGCTAAAAAAGGCCCGTAGGGTTGCGTATTTTGACAGCAGCCCTTTCCATAGCAGCCCTTCACTTTTTAAGTAGGGCTGCGCTTTTCAAACGCAGCCCTTCACAATGAAGGGCTGCGTTTTTTGTCTAAAACGCAACCCTTCTTGGTACAAAGGGCTGCGTTTTTAGCACAAAAACATAGCCCTTTTGACCCATAAAAAAATAATATTTTTTTTTTTACATTTTTATTAATTTACTCTTAAATATACCAAGAACAGGTGAAATTTACAAACGAAATTACTTGTGACCGCAACATTATAGATGAAAGGATCAAATGAATACTTCAACAAAACGAAATTATAAATTAACAAGAACATCAAATTAGTTCCACAAAAAATGAAAAAGATAAAAAAAAATGAAAAAAACCCCCTAAAATTATAGATCTGAAGTTCCTGCCAACGGACAAACGAAAATAGAAAAAAAAGGAACGAAAATAGAACAAAAATGAAAAAAAATGAACGAAAATGAACAAAAAATGAGAAAAATAAAAGAAAATGAAAAAAACCCTAAAATTATAGATTTGAAGTTGCTGCCAACGAACGAACGGAAATAGAGAAAAAAAAGGAACGAAAATAGAACAAAAATGAAAAAAATGAACGAAAATGAACAAAAAATGAGAAAACAAACGAAAATAAACAAAAAATGAAAAAAACCCTAAACTTATAGATCTGAAGTTGCTATCAACGAGGGAACGATGGAGTTCGACCAACGAACAAAAGACAAGGCGGAGTTCGACCAACAGAGAAGGAACGACGCGACAAGGCAGCGCAGGTCAACGACGAACGACGAACGACGAACGGAGGGTGAAGCTTTGAGAACGACGAACGACGAATGGAGAAGGAACGAACGACGAACGACGAATTGAAGATTGAGCCGTGAAGATCCGTGAGGGAGTAAAGGACGGAGGTTTTTTTTCGAAGAGAAGAGGAGAGAGAGAGAAAAAAAAATGGGCCAGCAGAGGAGTAAAGGAGGGTGAGAGAGAAGGGAGAAGGAAGGACGTGAGAGAGGAGAGAGAATGAGGGAGAGGAGAATGAGTCTGCTTAATATGGTAAGCCCGCGCTTAATTCTTTTCAAAATTGTTTTTAAAAAAAGCCCATAAAGGGTTGCATTGTTTCTACAAGCGCAGCCCTTCACTTAGTAGCTAGGGCTGCGCTTGTAGAAAAAGCGCAGCCCTTCTGACTGTAAGAACGGCTGCGCTTTTTTTACAAGCACAACCCTTTTTGAAAAGGGCTACACTTTTCTTCAAAAACGCAACCCTTCTGTTATGTAGGGCTGCACTTTTTAAAAAAATGCAGCCCTACAATAAAGAAGGGCTGCGTTTTGAAGAATGCGCAGCCCTTCCAGCGCATCCCTTCCTTTTTTTCCCCCTAGTGTATTATCATTTTATTTCTATCAGAACTTTTACACAACTTTTAGGAAAATTTGCACAAAACCACCTTAAGTTTTCACTTATTTAGAAACTCCCACCTTTATGTTTTTTTTTTCCTAAATTTCCACCTAAACTTTACAAAACCCTTATAAACTCCCACCACTTAACGGATTTTGCCAAACTCCGTTAGTGTTGGGGCCCACATCAGTTATTTTTTTTTGTTTTTCCATCCAAACAACTCACTTCCCCCTTCTTATAATTTCGAATTTCCCTCCAACTCATCAGTTATCTTCCCCCCTCATTTTTTCCATCTCTCTGCCACCATTTTAGAAGGAGCAAAGTTTGAGCTCGTTATTATTGATTTGTTGTTAACATACCAACAGTGATATTTTGCCAAAATGTGCGAGAGTGGGTGATGTTTCTGATTTTTTTTTCTAAGTAAATTGTGCAATCTTTATTACATATTGCTTTTGGTGACTCAGTTGTGATGGTAGAAATGTGATATACGATGCAGTGGGTGCTAGCTTTATGGGGTTAAAATGTGAGTTGTTTGGAGGAAAAAACAAAAAAATAACTGATGTGGGCCCCACCACTAACGGAGTTTGGCAAAATCCGTTAAGTGGTGGGAGTTTATAAAGGTTTTGTAAAGTTTAGATGGAAATTTAGGAAAAAAAACATAAAGGTGGGAGTTTCTAAATAAGTGAAAACTTAAGGTGGTTTTGTGCAAATTTTCCCAACTTTTAATAATAATATTAATTATTATTATTATTGTCATTATTATAATAACAACAACAATAATTATAATCATAATAATAATAATTACTAAAAATAATTATACAACCCAATTCATTAATTTATAAGAGCACTTATAAGATATTTCACACTTTCCCTTAAAAAAATGTTTCACACTTGAGAAGTCGGCAGATTCAACTCTTTTTATATATATATAATAAAATAAGATATACAACCAACTATGACTTGCGCAAGAAAAAATGGATAACGTGCAACTTCAAGTAGCTAGAGAGATTTGGAATTCGGTAGGAAGAGGTTACTGGATCTAAATTTATAATTTGTATCTCGCACTTAGCTTATTTTGAAATGTAATCCGAACTTAGTAGTTTCGTTGTCATGAATTTGAGCTATCATATTTTATATATTTCTTATTTTTGAGCTAATCTTATGTTCTTAACACGTGACTTTTAATTTTCTATTATTTAATAACAACAAAATAACTTAAAATAACACTAGTATAGAAAATACGATTTGTGTCGGACCTGAGACCACCATTTGCGTCAGACATGGGTCCGACATCACAGGTCTCGACGCAAGTTCGATAGAGGTAATCTGCGTCGGATTAAGACACGATGCACATGTAGAATCTTTTGCGTCGTATGCATTACGTGGTCCGACACAGATAGCCCTTTAGTCCCAAGTCCAACAACACCATCTGCGTCGCATGATAAACTGTGTGCGACATGCGACGCAGATCAACAATTTCATATTAAAAAAAAGTCAATTTGCGTCGGACTTTGAACACCATCCGACGCAGATGACTTTTTTTTTTAATATAAAATAAACCTAGTTCATTCTAGACTCCAGAGGCCAGATCTTTAACAAGAAAATTGTTTGCCATTTACAGAGTATACGAAAGGTTAGAATCAAATAGAATCAGAGTTTATTGCAAACACTTAAAGAGTTCCTTGAATATATTACAGAAAAACAAATACATAAATTACAGAAAATAAAAAAATACATTACAGAATTAAAAACAAAACAAGATAAAAGACTCAGATCTTCAGATCTTCAATCTTCAATCCTTTTGATAACCTGAGATAAATCAATTGAAAATTCAAGTCAAAATTAAACCCTAAAATTGATAAGAAATTAAATTAGAAAATTCCAAAACTTAAAAGAGTTCCAAAAATTCTACAAAATTCCATCAAAAAGTAGCGAAAACAAAACCAAGTAGATTAAAAAGTTTAACATACCAAACCAGCGAGTTTTGTACATTTTGAGCCGTGATTTCTTCTTCTCTGCTCCTGTGTCGAATCAATGGCCATGATTTACCGCCGGAAAACTATCGCATTAATTGCCACAGGACAGCACCAACGAGAGATGTAAAAGATACCGGAAAACCGCCATTATTCGCCACTTACCGTCAACGAGAGATGAGAGAAAAGGAGAGATGAAGGTGAGAAAAGGAGAGATGAAAGGTGAAAAAAACGACAAAAGAGGGAAAGAGAGATGGGGAAGTTATTAGGGAAACATGGGAGAAATTGAACTGTTTTAGGGTTAAGTGAGAGAGAGGGAGAGGGGGAGAGAGAGACATAGAGAGGGGGGGGGGGGAGAGTGACGGCGTGCGTGTATCTGGGAAGTGGGCCGATAATTGAAATGTCTTAGGGTTTTTGAAATTAAAAGGGGACATGGTATCTGCGTCGCATGTTCAATAAGGTGCGACGCAAATCAACCTTTTACAACACATCTTAAAGACGTGCGACGCAGATAGTGTGAAAGATTTTTTTTAAGGATTAGACGATTTGCGTCGGATAAGCCAGGGGATCCGATGCAAATTGGGCTTTTGCAACGCACCTAAGGCATGTGCGACGCATATAGCTCGTATCTGGTGCTTATGTACCCAAGTTGTGCGTTGTACTCCTCTTTGCATGCAACACAAATTACATTATTGCGTCGTTTTGTCGTACATGCGACGCAAATGGGGCGACGCAAATCGTCCTTTTTCTACTAGTGTAATGATAACAATGACATTTATAATGATAACAACAAGATTAATAATAATTACCAATATTAATAATTAATAAGTACAACAGCAACAATAATAATTCTTTTGAACAAATGTACTAGTAAATAATAGTATTAATAGTAATAATGAGTTTTTTAATATAAGCATGATCTAATCTGAACTGATTTGATTTGATCTGATTAGATCTGAAATAAGAAGAAATATGGTGAATTGAACATAGCCTTACTTGGTGGAAGTGGTAGGAAATTCAACTTATGACTTTGAGATCACAAGTTTGAACACCATTATTTACTTGTGTTTATGAGTAGAGCTGTGCAAAGATGAAGAATGAACCAGAATCTAGACCGAACCGAAGCCTCGGTCCACAAAAAACCTGATTCTGGGTCTGGTCCGGACCGGTTGGACTGGAGTTACTATTATTTTAGTAAAAAGAACTTATATGTAAATTTTTTTTTTAAAAGGTAGAAAGTGAGAAAGTCAAAAAGTCACTATTTATTAGTTATTACTTTAGGATTATTCTTATAAAATTATTAATTTTCAATGTTTTTAGTTAATAAATATATATTTAAGTAAAATAAAAAAGATTTTTTTTAAAAAATATAAATTTCCGTTCAACAGGTCCAAGACCAGACCGGACCGAAAAAATTCCGATCCGGTCCCGGTCCAAAAAAATACAAGATTCTGGTCCGCTGGTTCAATCCGGTCCAGTCCTGGACCGGTGCACACCCCTACTTGGGAGTAGGGATTCTTTTATATGTCCCTACTCTCAAACGTTGACCTATGTATTTGGGTTGACTGACTTGCGAGAGGTGTTGCCGTGTTGGTGCAGTGAAGTACTAGTTCTTACCAAAGGGTTCCCAATTCTTTTAGATACAAACATAATGTGAATAGACCTGCTTCTTTATCATGTAATCTTATAACAAGTTAAATGAAATATTGCAACTCGCCCGCTCAATTTATAGAATATTTTGACATTTCAACTAAATTAAACACGTTAAATTTGTCAAATATTTTGACATTTCTACTAAATTAATCAAGTTAACTTTGTCAGGATGACTGACAGTCTGACACACAATGAATTATCTTGATATTTCAACTTGAACAAGTTTAGTATCGAGAAATTTGACTAGTTAACTAAATGGTCAAATTAGCTTTATATGTGAACTTTTTTTTGACACAAATACAAATTCGACATGTGTTGAGTCCGCATTTTTACTCTTATTTTGGCGCATTTTGAGGGAGATTATGTTATGATTTGGATTGATTTTAGTAGATTTGTGCCCAAGTGATAGGATTTGAGGAGAAATGCCAAATTATGAGAGAAGCATACATTTATGGCTCATTTGGAAGTTTAATAGCACCATGGATATGATGTTAAGTCCAAGAGGGACATTTTTGGGCTTCTTACAAGGTCCAATTGGGTTGGAAGCTGTATTTGAAGAGTCCAAAGGAAGGAAAAGGCATCAATTCTACCATGAGTCGCAGTGTTGGCAACAACTCACGGTGGAATGCCGAGAGCTTACCGTGACTCACGGGCTCATCACCGTGCGGCGAAGGCCGCGACGCGGGGTGATGAGCCCAGTTCGCAATGGACGCGGACAACAATTTTCCTTTGTGTTATTTTCTCGTTTTTATTTTTTTAGTGATTTTCCGAAAAATATAAATAGGGAATGTTATTTTCTATTCAGGCATGCACGTTATTATAATAGTTCTAGCCCTAGTTTCAGTTTTCTATGCAAAAAAACTTGGAGTACGAAGATTAATTTAATCAAGTATTTGGGATTCTTCTACGATTCAAGCGCTATCAATAAGTTTCACTCTTTCCTCTCTCTATGATCTTCTTAATCATGTCTTCAATTATGCTTATTGTTCTTATTGCCATGATTAGTGTGTAGTATTTCTATCTAAGATTAAGTTAAGCCCTTATGGATTGATGATGCAAATTGTTGCTCCAATTCCCATGTTATTGAATTATATATATACTTTTGGGTTTGACAAGGTTGTTATTGTAGTCAATTTCGCATCTTATTTTAGCCCTAATTTGTATTATCAAGGAAAGTTAGAGTAGAGATTAGGATTATATGTTTGTTTGCTAAATTGTTATTTTATCAATTGAGTTCATCAATGAAAGTTGAGTCTTAATTCGGATCATCTTGTTATTGATTTAAATTCTTCCATGAAAATAGGCGAGAATTGGAATTGAGTTTTAATTGACATTGGCTCTTAATACTTCTAGTTGTGTATGTAAGCCATGAAAATAGGAGACATACATGTTGATTAAGCCTTTTGCTACCATGAAAGTGAGCTTTAGGTATTGATGAATGATTTTGAATTTAGTTTTGATTTGCAACTATGCTTTAATTGCTAAGTCATAAGGGAATGTCATTCTCACCTAAGTTATAATTGAATAATTGGGAAGCGAGTTATGGTTTGATCAATTCATATTAGTGGTGATGCTTAATCTTAGTGCTTTAACTATCATATTCATATAGTTTGTCATTAGTTAGCCTCTAGTTTATAGATTATTCCTCATTTCTAGATTGTGTAATTATTTTGTAATCTAAAATCAAGTAGTGGTTAATCTTGCACCTCCTTGAGTTCGACCCATATGTGCTACCTGCTACGACACCGTATACTTGCGGCATTAAAATAAAATCTTAACAACATGACACAACCTTTATCAATAACCTACAAAAGTACAGCATGCTGTCATATCGGGCCATACACCCATATGGCCTATGGTCTACCTACTTATTCAGGAGGGTACTTGAGGAGTTTGGACTTGTTTAGAGCTCGCTTTGGTACCAGTCCATAACGATCAAAGATCGAATAAAATCGAATCGCGAACCTATTAATGAAGAAAATTTGATGAATCAACAACTGGCACGGTAGAGAAGCGGCCATAAACTACTGACTCGAAGTTTATACTGCTTGAAGGTAGTTTGGGCACCATCAATGATGTTATTGGGCTGTGCTACAACAATTAATACTTGACGTTGGATCTACTGACTAGTAGTAACACACTCTAGCCCAATTTATGTTGCTTTTACAAATACTGTGCAGCCTCACGAGTCATGGACTCCATGTGGGCTTATTATCTGCTTTCCTATCCTCATTGCACTATTTGCTCGTCACTTATCTTTTATACTACTAGTTAAAGGGGGCAATATATTAAATACTAATGTGTAATAGAAATCAGTTAGAGGGATAGTAGAGGGACTAAGAGGCCCAATATTACTGCACAAACACAAATGTTTAAGATCAATCTCTTCACGAGCAATGTTTAATTCCTGTCATTGTGGCTTCGAAATTGGCTGAATACATTGGTCTCCATGCTCCTTTTTTATAGAATCTCGTCACTTATCTTCGAATATGTCGAAAATTTTAATTTTGTTTCTTTTGAATAATACCTTTGAACATACTTGAAGGATTATGAAAAGTAAAGGCATTAAAATTACTTTAATGTAGCGAGTTGTTATCAGTTCCTAAGTTGATAAACCACAATTTGTGCAATTCCTTTAAAAGTACAACATTTTACAACCAGAGCACCACCAGCGAAAGTACTACATATAGAGAAGTCTCAAATTAAATTAGATGGAACTTATGTTCAGCCATTGCTAAATTCGCCGGATAATTCCGGGTTGCATGAATTCATCGTCATGTATAACTATACAACAATTAACACATAATATAAGCTCTTGTAGCCATTACATTATGCTCAATCTACAAAAATATCCTGAGCTTAATCTATCAATTATTCTATCCTGGCAAGGCCATAAAATCCTGCAAGTTATAAGGAGCTACAATGTTGGGACCTCCCGTCCATAATTCTTTAGCGAATTGATAGTTAGCTTTTTCGGTAGGATGTCCGGCATCAAACCACAGATGATCGCTTGGAGTGCTACAAACTGAGAAGGTGTAATCGTATTTCTGGCAAGTAAATCCACCATTATAGGGTCCACTTCCACAACATGCTGTTTCACTTTCCTTGAAACCTATATATCAATATCATGCATAATTCATGTCAAGATCAATGTAATCTATCTATATATATATATATATATATATATATATATATATATATATATATATATATATATATATATATATATATATATATATATAACCCAAGACAAATAAATGCAATTCTGCCACATATACTCTCCCCTCCCTCACACAATCAAATGAGACGTTAAGCAATAAAATTTTTGTTTCAAGACTCGAATCCATAACCTCTTATTTGATATGCTAATGCACTAAAAACTACGCTAGAATACTCATGTCGATCTTTGTGAGGGAAAAAATCATTTAAAGACAAGATACTATTTCTATTTTGGGAGACTACAAATGCACGTTGGTAAATAATTCGGGGCGTATCGTCCGGGACAAGAACTACTTAATTACTTCAAGTGAAAGTATTGGGTCAGACCGTCTGACCAAATACTTACTGTCAGACGGGCTGACCCAGTGACCTCAAAACACCCTCTCCTTTGGCCCTTCACAAAGCTCAAAACCCCTAACTTTCCCACATTCTCTCTCCTCCATAACAACCCAAAAAAATGGGACTCAAAAAACGCAGCAAAAAACCCACCCTCACCGACGCCGGAGACTCGCCACTGGTGGGCCCATTTGTTGAGTTCTAGAACGGCGAAGACAACGCATGGTACAATGTTCAACTCTTACTTCATGGCGAGACTTTCATCGTCACGTTCACCGAATTTCCCGACGAACAAGATCAACACTATCATGTCAAAGATTTCGACACTTACGACGAAATTTCCAACTTCCAGCGAAGATTCCGGCTGTTGAGTTTGCAGTTTGAAGCGTCGGATTGTTTAATGGTGAAATTGGGTATGAGGGTTTTCTTGATGAAATTCTTAATTTCAGTCTTCATTCTTTTCCTATTTTCCATTTTCAGTTGGACTTTGTTTTGTTTCAGTTGGACTTTGTTTCGTAATATGTATACCAACTGAAACAAATAATGGACCAACTGAAACAAAAAATGGACCAACTGAAAGAAATAATGGGCCAACTGAAAGAAATAATGGACTAACTGAAAAAAAATTAAGACTAACTGAAAAAAAATGAAGACTACCTGAAAAAAATGAAGACTATTTGAAACTCAAGTAAAGTGGTCCGACGAGAATATTGTGTCGGACGAGTCCGACACAATACAAACTCTTACTTCAAAACCTCAAGGCTTTATTGGGCCCAATAATGGCACCAGCACACTCACATTTCACGCATGCGGCCCATTAACGGACCATGCAGATAATCAACATATAGGAGAACTAAGGTATATCCAGGGACGGAAAAAAATAACGGGATCTTGTACATTTTTTTTTTTAAATTGGTCTAATTATTTGTAGTTAAAAAAAAATACAAGATTTGTATTTACACCTGATTAATGGAGACTATTTTTAAAAGTTTAAACAGCAAAATTGTAATGAATTTTGCGAATAACAAGAATTGAACTCATGTTCTCATTGTTCTTTACCTTACAGTTTTACTATTGATTCAAAAAAATTTCTTTTGTCTTTTCTTCAAACAATTAAAACAAATATTTTAGAGGCCCAATTTCTTCGCGCTAATTGCATGGACTAATAACCGCCTCTGCTACATTGATCCTTGCTCACTTACACATTCCGTTATAAAAATTATTCTTTTTTGCTAATATACTAACTTAGGCATAGGAGGGGGTTTCCTCGAACACTCTCAGAGGGTAGCTTATGTGTGTCGACCCAAACATCCTCATATTACAATCAAACGGTTCCACTTGTCTTCTTTTACAAGACAAACACACAATTTTGGTAATTTTTTAAAATCCAAACCACCACCTTAAAACTCTATTTGTTTTAGGTTTGATAAATTTCTAACACAAGTTTTTGTGTAACAAATATTGTTTGTGTATATAACAAATATCGTTTGTGTATGTAAGAATATTGTTTGCGTTTCATATAACAAATAAGAGGAAAACAATTTAAACAATATATTTATTTATACAAAAAATATTTGTTATATACACCAACAATATTTGTTACACGAAAACTTGTATCTAACACATCTACCTGTTATATGTTTATCATCCCTCCTATTTCTTTTGGGCAGTAAAACTGTTACGTTAGGGCCCGTTCGTTATTATTGTGGTTTTTTGTTTTTTAGTTTTTTTTTTATTTTCATAGTCATACGATATATGTCCTATAATGAATAAAAAATTAGTCAAATTTATTGGGAATATGATGATTTTGAAAACTGACAACTGATTTTTTCTGGTTTTCAGTTTTCAGTTTTTAGTTTTCAAAATAACAAAAAAATGAAACACAAAAAACAAAAACGAACGGGCCCTTAATTTCTAATTTCCGTTGCGGTTTTAAAAACAAAACGTTATAAGCTAAAACCCACCAATATAACCCTCATGCAAGTTCATCATAATCAAAATGTGTTTAACTTTACACCTCAAAAAAAAAAAAAAAAACTTACCATATGTGTGACCATACAAGACACGGAGATGTAACGAGGTGTAGAAGTCATATATTGTGTACTTGAACCCTTTTAATTGGGTCTGCAATCTGTTAGCTAGGGCAACAAATGCAGCGTTATGCATCCTAATTAGCTCTTGTGGCTCCTCTGCACAACTTTCTTGGATTCCTAGCATGAATTTCATGGATGGCAGGCACCCAAAAGGCCCAATGTTTAGAAATGCAAACTTCCTTCCTCCTTGGTTATAGATAGACTGGATAAATCAAACATATGCACAGCTAAAGTAGTTAGTTAGATTATATTTTTATTCAATTAGAAATAAGAAGTCCCAAAGGACACTAACTTTCATTAATTAAAACATTCAACGGCAAACAAGCAGACAAATTCAATGGAAAGTTTGACAACCAAACACTTAGGTAGGGTGTGTTCGTCAATAGCTTTTGAGTTAGCTTTTAGTGTTTGAAGTAAGCCAAAACACTAATAATGGTAAAAAGTTGTGTTTGCTGAAGTAGTGTTTGAGATAACTTTTGGTCTTTGAACTAATGGTTTCGGAAAAATATAAATATTAGCTTTTGGGGTACAGATAGCTTTTGAAGATTGAATATAGTTTATTTTTGTTATTTATTTAAATTAACAGCTAGTTTTACTAAACACTCATTATCATATAAGCTATTTCCACAGTCAAATTCTAACAATTAATATCTCACGACTAACAGCTAGTAAAATAGCTAACAGCTACCGCAACAACTATTTTTGCCGAACAGACCCTTGATGTAAAGTTTTTTTTTTTTTATATATATTTTAGGAATTCATCTAGAAACGCAATAACTAGACTCTTGTTGTTGGTACATAGTTTTAGCATTCATATCTATCAGTTCGGCCCAAGAAAAGATCAGTTAGAAACGTGAAACAAAACCCACAAAAACACCAACCACTTTTCACATTTGAAGGGTTAATAAATAAGAGAAGATGGAGAAATTAAAGTATGGTTCAGTAATTCTTACGTATAAGTGGGTGGTGAGGTTACCAAGTATCAGATCCATGTAGGCTCTCTTCTTATAAGTGGAAAGAGGAAGTTCGTCGACATTCCCCTCAAAAAGGCTAAAATAGTCATTTCCTCCGATGTTAAACAAGTAGACTGCTTTGGATAACAGCTTATTGGCTTCTGATTCTCCAACTTGCTGTTTCAATCTTTCTACCATGTGTTCGAAATAGTATATTTGCGTTGCCAAATTTATCTGAACACCAAGCAAATGAAGATATTAGGAGAAGCAAAATAGTTAAAAGTCATATAGGAGTATGATTAAAAAATTAAAACACACAAAAAGAAAACAACAAAAGCCCAATGAAACTTGGCCTAATTCACCTCCCTCTATAAACAAAGAAAAAGAAAGCCATATCATATAATATGTAAATTAATCATGTATTTTTGGGCAAATTGAGGACGACATGATGTTCAATCTAGAAACAACACATTAAAGTTGACCATGAACGAGCCCAAATTAGTTTGACTATCACAATCGTCTAATAAGGTATTTTAAAAGTGATCATATGTACAATGCCTAACTCAGAACTCACAAGCAGAAGCCCCAAATATTAAAAATCATTACTTCTATCTCACCTAGCACGAGTTTTTCTGACATGAAGTTTTATTAGAACTTTTAACATTTTGATCAGAAATCAGCATTAACAATAACATATAAAAATTGTACTTTTGTCCTAAATATAAATGTTAGAACATGATCATCAGCTTTCTTGGTACAGGCATTCTGGCAACCGAACAATCCCAACCACACAAAAGTCGAAGAATTACCGTGCCAGGACGAGTTTCAACGAGCACACAAGCACTTGCAGAAGCAAAATTAATTCCCAGAGTAAAATCGTTTAGCCCCGGTAACAAATACGGGCGCAAAAATGGCAAACCCGCCAATAGAGCTGCCAAAAATCAAAATACGGACATAACATATAAAGTCACAAGTCACACCAAAAGAATACATGGAACAAATTAATAAACAAATCTAATCTTAAGTAACGTCAGAATGTATAATACCTATGAAATCTGGGATGTTGCGACCATCAGAGTACCTCCCAGAAGGCTTCCTGAAGTAAGTCTCACCATAAGGCCAAAACTCAGCTCCAGCTCCCTCGACCTCGTTGTACAACGTCATACCAGTGTCGAACAGCGAATCGCCGAACACGAAAAGGGGAGTTTTCTCTTGGGCATTGCCGATCGTAGGAGAGAGCAAGAGTAGAGTTGCATATAGCGCAAATGTTGCCAATATGGTTCTCGTTCTTCTTGCCATGAAGAAAGTCAACGTCATTAGTAAATATTCGTATGAGAACCAGGTTATCCTCTTGTTTTATATTCCTTGGCGATTATTGGTGGGCCGAAGTATTTGTATATCGGAAAAACATTGGATGATACAAGGGAGCCACGTTTATGCAATGTTCTATAAGGACGTGGGACGCATATCGCGTGGGATTTTGTATTCATTATGCGTATACATCCTTTAATATTGCCTAGTGAGCAAAAACTGATCCAACATACAATTCGATGCGAAATACGACTTAGAATTTGCGTATTTGGGTTAAGGTTTTCAATTTGCCTATATAGTTAGTATTATATTAGTAAGGAATTTTTAATATCATCCCGATATAACAACTTGTTTACTTGCTAATTAAACTAATATCAGTTTCAATAGTCTAAGTTATAGTACATATACTTTGTAAAAATGCTCACCAAACCTGGATGACCATTCATGTAAACCTTTAATTTTAGGAAAAATTGAAAAGAACAATCTCGATCAATTATGAGCTCCTAACAAAAACAGTCCCGATTTTAATTTAATATTGTTCACTATTAATTTTTGGGGGTCTTTTACACGCGTGGTCCAGGATCACAAGTTACCAGCTAAGCCTGTTAAAAAAACACCTCATTTTCCTTTTCCTTTAGGAATTTTTACATTTATCATCTCTTTCTTTGTCTCTCACCTCTCATTCCTCTCCCGTCCCCTGCCTATCCCCTGCCACACCCTCCACCTGCCACCCCATTTTAACTCACCCACATCCCAGAAACCCAGCAAAATAGAAAGAGAGAGAATGAGAAAAGAAAGAAAAAACAATAACAATATTCTCGAGAGATTCTCATCGAACGCCAACAACAAATTGAACAACAACAGCAAACACTAGTAGAATAAAAGCTAATTGCGACGGTCATTAAATGGACCTACTATGACGAAAACGCAACAATTAAGGGCGCAACAAGATTCCTACCCAAAACCGTTGAAATAAATAGTGTCAATAATATAAAAAAATTAAAATCAACCTATTGCTGTTGTTGTTTGGTAATAAGAGCAACAATAGGTGAGTCTATTGCTGTTGATTTTACCAACAACAATAGCAATAGGTTGCTTTTTTTTATATATAAAAAAAAATCATACATTTCTAATGTCATATACTTCACCCGTGCAACATTTTCACAAAGAATACCACACAACCAGAATTTTCGGAATTCATTCAAACATCAAATGAATTAACAAAGCCCATAACTACAACATTTACACTTGACATTATAAGTTTTATATTGAAATCAGAAAATACAAATAAGATCTAAAAAATATATACAGATGATATCTAAAATAAATAATCACGAAATCCAAAAAATAACAACAAAAATAAAAATAATTAAACAAATATTATCGTAGGCACGGCAACAGCGGCGGTAAAAAAAACATAGGATCCAAAAAATATTATTGGAGCCACCGTTACACAGACTAGATCTAATCCAACCCAACAAAATAAACATACAAAAATTGAAAAAAAATAATTCAAAATCGACCAAAATTCAGAAAACAATCGAACTTGCAGACGGCGTTGTGAGAATTGAAAATATCCTCCTTCACTTCAAATCATTGCTTCACTTCGAACCGTTGCTTCACTTCAAACCGCAACAACTGTTTCGTTGGCGGCGAACCTTCGAACCTTCACTTCCCCCTATTTTCTATATGCGACGCCGGTGGTGAGCACGAAGGAGCAGCGAAAGTGAGAGACGAAGAAAGGAGGAGCAGCGAAAGTAAGAGACAAAGAAAGGAGCGAAAGTTAGCGAGGGAGGCGCCATGAGAGATGGGAATGAGAGAGGGTGAGAGGATTGAGAGGGAGAAATAGATCTGCCATGAGAGAGAGGGAGAACTGAGAAGTGAGGGGTTTAGTGATCTAGGTTTGTCCGAGTGTGCGACTCAAATATTATTATATAATATTGAGGCTTTTATTGCTGCGGTTTTTAAAGAAAACTACAACAATAGATTAAAATGATAATCTAGTGTTGATCAAAATATTAATATTTTAATCTATTACTGCGGTTTTTGATGGCAATAGCAGCAATAGATCTGGTCAAACTAGTCAAACAATTTTGAAAATTTCCCGTCGACATCTATTGTTGTGGTTCCCACCCAGAACCGCAACAATAGGTTAATTTTCAAATTTTCTTTTCTTTTGACGTGATTTATTGCTGCATATAGCTAAAACCGTAATAATAAGCAATTATTCTACTAGTGAAATTGAACAACAAAAGGAGGAAGAAGTAATTTTATGGCAACCAAAACTGAGAAAGAGGAAACACAAAAAAGGGTCTCCACAAGTATATGTTCATAAGGTTATGTGGAGGACGATGATTTGCCTCTGAATTTTGTCTGCAAATTGTGAGAGAAAAAACACCATTGTTGGAAGGAGATAATATTGTCTCTAGCTTGAAGGAGGGGATACAAAATGATGAACTCATGCCCGATTGTTAAGATATACCCATTATTATGCTAGCTACTTCTTTGACTCCATTAAAGAAAATAAGATGCAGATTGATACTTCTATTACTGATTGTCTTTCTCGCATGAAAATCAAGTTTGTTTCTATGTCTTTTTTTTTTCTCTCTCCTTCAAATTTCGAGATTTTTCTTGGTTTAAACCATACTAGCCTTTTGTGCACGCGATGCATGCGATGATATTTTTAGGCCTAATACTAAGTAGTAAACAAACTGAAAATGCAAGTTAGTATGTAAGTTCACCTCTATTTTGTGAATAAGATTCTTCCATGTTCTTTTTCTGTTGTCATTCATTTTTGTGATTTTGAATAGTTTTTTGTTTCTCAAGTCTTATATGCGTATGTTCTTTTATAATCAGTATGATGTTCTTTACTATATATCGTCACGTTTTTTTTTTGGTTTTATTCATTTTTGTAATTTATAATAGTTTTTTATATGGATTTCAGTAATTTCTCTATGATCCCAAAATTGTAACCGAAAAGTATAATACAATTTTAGTTTTTTTTTCCTTGTCTAACTTCTAAATTCTGATTTCACAGGATATTTAAGAATTTTCATCATTTTAATTTTTTCTCCTTTTCTAAATGTTCACACTTTGAGTTTCAATTATATTTGAAAGGAAATTTAAGTTTTTCATACACAATCTGATTTTGCATGAAATGGTCGTTTTTAATTTTTCTCCTTTTCTAAATTTGAACACTTTGATTTTCAATTATAGGTGAAATGAAATTTCAAATTTTTCATACACAATCTGATTTCGCATGAAATGATTTTTGCAAAGCATTTTATAGAAATAAAATACCGTTATTTGTTCATTATTTATACTTATTTATTAAAGTGTTTTTAAATAATATTTGATTGTAGTTCAAAGAATCTTATTTCTACAAAATGGAGGTGAACTTAAATACTAACTTGCATTTTCTTTTTGTTTACTACTTAGAAATAATTAGGCCTAAAAATGTCATCGCACGCATCGCGTGCATAAAAAGCTATGTATGTGTAGTCGTCAATAATAATAACATGAAACATATTTGTTGATCAGTGAAAGTAGAAGCTAATCAAGCAGGTATTTTATTTCTATAAAGTTATAATAAGAGGAAACTTTAATTTTCCTCATATAAGCTAATTAAGTAGAAGCTAATCAAGCAAGTATTTTGTAATTTAGAAAGGAAAGGGGGCCAAAATAGTCAGTTCAAAAAAGGACACCGTTGCTCCCCCCTTCCCTTATGTAATAGAGATATTCAACATTTCAAACCCGGTATAAACCTCAACCCATCTGTTTTTCTTACTTCAATTTTGTTGGGTTTTCTTCAATTTTGATGATCTATATTTAATTTCGTGTTAATTTGTGGTACCACTTCCGAAATATTCACTAGTGAAAAAAAGCCTATCTGATGCGGTCAAAATTGGACTTACTGAATCGATTTTGGTCCGTATTGGATGGGCTCGCAATAGATCTAACATATTTACTGATCCGGTCCAAAACCGAATCAGTAATTATTTACTGATGCGGTTTTGAAAGAAAACCGGATCAGTTAATCATATTAACTGATGCAGTTTTTACCTCAAAATCGCAGCTGATTATTGAAATGCATATAAAAAAAAGTGCAGACCTGCAGGCTGCAAGTCTGCACATTTCACATCTCACTCTCATAGTTTCACCGTGTATTTGGATTAGAGTACTCAAAGTCCAAAAATATAACAAAATATATATACACAAAAATAATACATTATACATAAAAACAAAAATTATACAAAATACATATATATGAAACTAAACATAAATACATAGAAACAATATTTTAATATAAATAGATAAAATTACACAAATACACAAAAACAACAATTTAACATATAAACAGAAAATTACAATATATGAAATTTACCACTTATACAATATATACGAAAAAGAAAACGAAAATTAGATTGTAAAGATTATATGTCGCAAACCACATCTCAGAAGCAACGTATACGAAAATTGCAAACCACATCCAGTTAACATACAACATTGCA
Organism: Beta vulgaris subsp. vulgaris; assembly: GCF_026745355.1. Taxonomy (NCBI): domain Eukaryota; kingdom Viridiplantae; phylum Streptophyta; class Magnoliopsida; order Caryophyllales; family Amaranthaceae; genus Beta; species Beta vulgaris. The sequence continues at coordinate 52,022,262 of NC_079208.1, read as the reverse complement.
ATGGTTATGCAAACAAAAATTGAGACTAAATCCACATCTCAGTCAACACCAGCAACATATAACATTTATGTTGCAAACCACATCTTAGAAGTAAATCCAGACTAATGAATATGAAAAATTGCAATGGTTAATGCAAACAAAATTGAGAAGCATCCAGTCACTAAGTATACGAAAATTCCAACATATACAAAAAAAACGAAAATTATAAAACGAAGAAACTAAAAAACACTACCCAGATAAAACGAAAATTAAGAGTTCGAACAAAAAATCAAACGAAAATGGAAGCCTAAAAAAACGAAACGAAAATGAGAGCCCAAAAAAACGAAATAAAAACCTACACCCAAAACTAGATCTAAAAACTAAATCCCAAAATAAATGAAAAAAAACTACAACTAGATACAAAAACTAAATCCCATAAAAACTCAAACGAACCAATTTCTTGTGTACATATCTTCAATTCTTCGTTCTTCGTTTCGCTCTTCACTTTGTTCTTCATTTCATTTCTTCGTTCTTCATTTTCGATCTTCATTTTCGCTCTTCATTTTCATTCTTCGTTCTTCGTTTTGTGAGGGAGGAGTACAGAGAGAAGAGAGAGAAAGAGGTGGGTGCGTTTATGAGAGGCGAGAGGAGAAAGGAGGGAGCTGAGTGAGAATTCGGGTTAGGGTTCGATCTACGGGTGTGTGGGAGGAGTAGAGAGGAGAGAGAGAGAGAGAGAGAGAAAGAGAGAGGGAGATATGGTCTAATTTTTTAATGAGGGAGGAGAGAGATCAAGTATGGGGATCTTTTGGCAAATGAGAGCTAATCAATGCGTTGGGCCTGCACAAAGACGCGCGTTATTTTGGGCATGTACAATGACACTTGCTTGTACTTGTTTTTTTAAAACGTGAATCGGATGAGATTTTAGAAAACCGCAGCAGTTTCTACAATCTAGTCCAGTTTACTAAAGGACAGAATCAGATTTTTCGTCCAGTTTTCCCTCCCATTTTTTATTGATTTCGGATACGATTTTGTAAAAACTGAATCTGTTGCCAAGTGAGAGATAAGGTTTTTTCCACTAGTGATTTCAAAGAGTTAATGAGTTTGAGATACATAGTAGTGATTTCTTGCTTTGAGTTTAAAATTTGTTTTCTTGCTCTGATTTTTGTGCCATTTCTTCAATTTAATAATTTTTTGTCTGTAAGCACCATAACTAACTCCAGTCATAAAAAGACATACGCAATTGAGAAGAGAACAAATTTGGACGGTAGCAGAGGAGGGGGTTAGGAGTGTTTCGAGGTGGCAGCGGAGGGGGATAGGGTGTTTCGGGGTGGCGGGGGGGAGGGTTGTGAGGGTGGAAAAGAAAGGGGCATGGAAAGAATGAAGGATAAGGGAAAGAAGAAGAGGAAGAAGAAGAAAAAACACGATTAACTACTCTAGCAGGTAAGCAACTTGCTGGGACCACTTTTGTAAAAGACCCCTCAAAGTTGAGACTAAACAATATTAAATTAAAGTTAGGAACGTTTTTGTCAAGGGGAGCCATAATTGAGATTGTTCTTATTAATTTTTCCTTAATTTTAATAATTCAACACAACACATTATCTTATAAGGTTCTTGAAATAACAAGTTGTGATGCATAACCTACACTGATCATGTGGTCCCATACATCGATATATAAATATATATATATATAAATATATATATATATATATATAATATATATATATTTTGATAGTTTGATTTCCTAAAATGGAAATATAACAAATTAAAAAAAAAGGGAGAAAGTAACTTCAGGTGACTATTTTTTCTAAACCGATTTGACAAATTGACCTCTATTAAATATGATAACAATCTGATAGATATAGGCCCTGGCAATAGGGTGCCTTTTTTTTAACTTGACTTGTTTAATTGGCTGAATTATCACCTTGGGTATTAAAATCAACATGAAAAAAGAAGTTATCTGCATTATTGACCTTGGACCTTTGATAATATTTATCAATTATTGACCTTTGCATGGCGTATTGGCGTTAATCTGAATTTTATGACCTTGGACCTTCCATATACCATCAGTTACAGGTAGAACTTGGACGGAACTTAATCAACCCATAGCAAACAAACTCCGCAAATTGCAAGGAGCTACAACGTTGGATTTTCCACTCCAGAATTCTTCTGCAAATTGCTGGCAAGCTCTTGCTGTCGGATGCCAAGCATCAAACCACAAATAATCTTTGGGATGGCTGCAAACCGAGAAGGTCCGGCCCATATTCTGGCAAGTGTTATCACCATTGAAGGCTCCACTTCCACAGCATGCTGTTTCACTTTCCTTAAAACCTATCATCAATTTCATATCATGTAATTAGATCAAAGATCCTAGTTTTTGTGTCCATATAAGCTATTGGTGGAAGAAATTTGTAAGCAAATCTCATTTCACAAGACCATTGTAATTCAAAGCGTGGATTATGCATTCGAGTGCATAGTGCTCAATCTGCTCATTGTACACCCAAAACAACATATTATTCTTGTAAAAGAATACATCATTTAAAATTTAAGAACATGTAAATCTTCAATTACGAAAGAAAATAGGTCATAATAAAAAGAATATCTAGTGTAAACTAAAAGAATTTACCTTTTAAAATTCAATTTTTTTAAAAAATAATCTTGCTATCAATCATATTTGAAAAGGTTAAGCAAGTTGCAAGATTTAAAGAAAGAAACTACTCCCTCCGTCCCAAAATATAGTTCCCATTTCTATTTTGGGAGTCAAATTTTAAAAACTTTGACCAAATATCCTTACTAATGTATACAAAAAAACATATTCATGAGGGGTCTTGTTAGATTCGTCTTAATGTGTAAATTCGTAATATCAACTTTTTATATTTTTTACTAATAAGAAATAGAAGATATCGTCGGTCAAAGGTATGTCTTGGAGACTGTGCAAAATAAAATGAGAACTATATTTTGGGACGGAGGGAGTAGTTATTAGGCCCGGGCTATGTCCCGAGTAAGAAAAAATTTCATTTATTAATATAATACTTTATGATAATAACACTAAATATAACTTAGCCTAGTGGTTAGAACTTAAGTATATATACTTGAGGTCTCGAGATCAAACCCCTTACTATGCAATTTCTTATTTTTTTATTATACGTCGATTACATGGAGTAAAACTCACTATAAGAGTGCCACGTGGCACAGTTTCTTGTTTTCGCACGCCTTTTAATATATTTGTACTAGAAATTTTTGCACGCGATGCGTGCTTGAATGTTTTTTCGAAACAGAAACTCGATTTTCTTCAGCATAAGAGTCAATATTTGAACATTAGACATACGAATTATAATTGTTTTTAATTGTAAAATTTGATTGGTTTAGTTTCTGTCACTTAAGTCTCTCACCATTCTTTTTTTTTTTTTTACTTTTCAAAGTTAAATTCTATGAACAAAATAGACATTTTATTGAATTTATTTATGATTTCTAATATTATAATGTTTTAGTTGATTTTTGAATTAAGTATAGTAATTCATAAAGTGTAAAGAAAAGTGGACACTTTGATTTCAAGTCAATTTTTTCATAAGTTGTAGTTTGTGAGTGATTGTTATAATTATATTTTTGGTATTTTGTAAGTAGTCACCTTTGATTTGTAAGTAAATTTGTAATTTAGAATGGGAAGGGGGTAACATAGTCTCTTCATTCGGGGACAACATAGCTCCCTCCCTTCCCTTATATCATAGAGATATATGTTGTACTTTAATTCTTGAATGATATTTTACATAAACCTTTTTACCTTGATAATTAATCGCTATTATATAATAGAAAAAGATAGGTCCAAATATAGCTAAAAGTTTTATTATATATAGGAAACACTATAGAAAAGTAATAAATTTTTTTCTTGTCTAACTTCTAAATTCTTATTTCACTACAAATACACCTCTATTTTTTATCATGGCCCCACCATTTATTGTGAATGGTTCTTGAGAATAGTGATTTGTAAGTAAATTTTTGTAAATGTTTTTGTATGTATTCACGTTCTAGGTTATTAATTACACTAGTGGAAAAATGAAGAAGGGCTCCGCTGAAAATGGCCTGTAGGGCTGCGCTTTTTGAGCGCAGCCCTTTCAATAGCAGCCCTTCACTTTTCATAAAGCGCAGCCCTTCACAACGAAGGGCTGCGCTTTTTACTAAAAAGCGCAGCCCTTCTACAAGTGAAGGGCTGCGCTTTTTACCTAAAAACGCAGCCCTTCGACAAGTGAAGGGCTGCGCTTTTAGGTAAAACGCGCAGCCCTTTTAGACTAAAAAAAAAAAAAATTGAAATAATATATAATCTGATAAAGCAGCAGCAACCAAAGGCGTGATGAATATCATTAAATAACCAAAATAATGTAATAATATACAACTGAAATTAAATAACAGATATAACAAAACAATAATTACTCCAGAAATCTTAGTGTTGAAATGAAAAAAAAACGAACAATAGAAAAAAAAAGGAACGAAAATAAGAACAGAAATTAACAAAAAATGAAAAAATAACCAAAAATGACAAAAAAATTGTAAAAAAAAAAAATAAATTAACAAAAATGAAAAAAATAACCCTAAAAAAATAAATTAATCTGAAAATAAACAAAAAAATGATAAAAAATGAAAAAAAACCTAAAATAATAGATCTGAGGTTGAAATCTCTAACAAGACCACCGCCAAACTCGTCGGAGAGAGACATCACGCCTTCGACTTCGGCAGATTGAGACGAGAGACATCACCGCCAAACTCGTCGCTACAGTTGGGTTGGAAAGCACAAATTGAAATGTTGGTGAACAGAGATTGAGAGACGAGGGTGAAAGGAACTGTGTTATGCTCACCGGAATGAGAGACGAGAGAGATTGAGACGAGAGAGACGGAAGAAAATGATTCAGATTGAAACATTGCAAGGAACGCAAACAAATTGGGTTGCGAAACAAATTAGCAGATGAATCTGAATCATTTTGTGAGGAGACGAAACAAAGCAAAACATTTGAATGAGAAGTAAGCTAAAAATCAAAATCCAGAAAACCAGAAGTGGAAGAAGATGAATAAATTTAGCAAAGAAAAGAGAGAGAGAGTAATGAGAGACGTCGTTGTGAGAGAGGAGAGAGAGAATGAGATTTTGTGAGGGTTGAGAGAATGAGCGCGCGAGAGACTGAGAGAATGAGGGAGGGTTGGAGTAAACCCTAGTCACTTTGTCTTATTTTAAGCCCAACGCGTTTTTTTCAAAATAAAAAAAAAGCCCATGAAGGGCTGCGCGTGCCCCAAAAAACGCAGCCCTTCACTGTGAAGGGCTGCGCTTTTAAGAAAAGCGCAGCCCTTCTGAGTGTAAGAAGGGCTGCGCTTTTCTTAAAAGCGCAGCCCTTCTGTTTTGTAGGGCTGCGCTTTTTTAAAAAAGCGCAGCCCTTCACTAGTGGGGCTGCGCTTTTAAGAAAGGCGCAACCCTTCCTGCGCAGCCCTTCCTTTTTTTTCCCCTAGTGTTAGTTTTAGTTTGAATGTTAATTTTAAGTTTTAATAAAGTTTCTTGATTATTTGAGTGATTTGCGTGATTTTTATAACGCGATTTTCTCAATTGTATGAGTGACTTGTAAAGTTTTTGCTTTTAAGTGATTTGTGAGTGAGTGTTGTAAATTAATTGGCGGTAGTTTTCTTTGAGTGTCGATTTTGATTTTGACATTCCTTTTATAATTTAGAAAGGGAAGGGGGGCAAAATAGGCATTTCAAAAGAGGACACCATTGCTCCCCCCTTCCCTTATATAATAGAGATAGATAACAGCATTTTTCTCAAAATCATGGACTCTTAAAATGTTAAAACTACGTTGTTTAGGAGAGGCTACTGCACCATCCTCTATATGTACTTGGTGCATATTCCCATTTACGCACATTGCCTTATATTGCTATTTCAATCTTCAAGTGACATCTTTTACCAATGACCATGTCCATATGCACATAGTAGTGATTTAGACCAAACACGCTAATCATATATGTGTTATTTTTGGGATCTTTTAATTTTTACCATCTTTAAAATCACAATTTTCAAAATAAGCACCTTATCAGTTCATTTTTTTAAAAAAAATAAACACCTTATATGACCTAAATCTCTTTAAATACATATCAATAGATGAATTTCATCCAGCAAGTTGTTCTTAAAGAAGGGTTTAAACCTTGTAGACTTTCTAGTGAAAAAAAGAGAGGTGATATAATCGTTCTTAAAACCTTTTTGAGGATGATTTATTTGACGAAATCCGTCAATTGGTAAATTTAAAAAGATGAGGAAAAATAAGCCTAGCTAGGACGATATATTATTTTTAATCACATTTTCAATTTTCCCTAAAATAAAACTTTAAATACCTTTCTTACTGTGCACAGTCTAAATGGGATACAAAAATGCAAGCTATAGTGCATGAGATCTAGCACGACTAGAATTTTTTGCACGCGATGCGTGCTTGAATTTTTTCGAAACAGAAACTCGATTTTCTTCGGTAGAAGAGTTGAAATTCTGAAAGGAAGAAAATCAGATTAAACCAAATGACTAAAATCTGAACGTACCGTATGTATTGCCATCTAAGACACGCTTATGTACTGCGGCATAGAAGTCATATATTGAGTACTTAAACCCAGCTAAATTGCTTTGCAACCTGTTAGCTACTGCAGCAAATTCAGCATTGTGCATCATAGCTAGCTCTTGTGGCTCCGGCGCACAGGCTCCTTCATATCTTAGCATATACTTCATCGATGGCATGCACCCAAGAGGACCAATATTTTGAAATGCAAACTTTCTTCCCCCTTGATTATAGATGGACTGAATCAAGCATAGACATATACCACATAAATTACTCATTTTGTAATTAGTTGAGCTATATATATTTATTTGGAAATAAATCCTCTTTGATAATGAGAATCATATGTATCTGACTAGCTAGCTAGTAGCAAAACTTAAGAGTCATCATAGTATAACAAAAGGTTTTATATGAGGCTGACTTAGGTATGTTCTCCCCAACTTATTTTCAATTCAGTTCACCTCCATTCTTTTATAACCATTTTGTTAAATATTATTATTATGTTGGTCTAAATTATTTTACTAATTACTCTTATTACTATTATTATTATTATTATTATTATTATTATTATTATTATTATCATTATTTTTTTATTTTTATATTATTATTATTATTATTATTTCTATATATTGTTTTGTTTATTATAGTTTTACTCATTATTATTACTATTATTACTATTATTAATAGGAGGAACATGATTTAGGTCGATCAAAAGCACAAATAAACCCATGTTTTTAACCCGTAAATCAATCAAACCGCGTCAAAACGGTTTATGATGCGATTTTGCGCGGTCTGACCCAATCATTATTTTTATTACTAAATATTATTATATTATTAAATCTAATATTCATATTATTATTGTTAAAATATTATTTATATATTTATTACATTCAATATAATTCAATTCAATTCAGTTCAGTTCAGCTGTTTTATGCCAAAGAGGTTATGGAAGAAACACAGCTCACTAGGATGCTCAGATACTCAGTGCAAGATACTTACAAGCAAATGGTGGGAGTACATGCTAGAGTCCACTGGGACAAGATGGTATGGTGCAGAATGGTTACACCTAAGCATCGTTTTTTCTATGGCTAGTAATGCAGAATAGGATGCAAACATCTGGAAGATTGTATGCATACGGAATCAGTGAACACCCTAGATGTCTCATTTGTGATAATGAAGAAGAAACCCAAGAGCACCTGTTCTTTAGATGCTGCTATGGTGCTGAGATTTTGCAGAGAATTAAAACCTGGCTGAAATGGGAGACTACAAGTACTAGTGTTCCTTGTCTATTAAGGGAAATTGCTCGTAGTAGAGTCTCTAGATTCAAGAAGCAAGTTTATGCTACTAGTGTGGCTGCTATGGTATACCATGTCTGGTGGACGAGGAATGAAGTTTACTGGAACCAGAAAGTAATAGCAACGTCTGTTATGAGTCATAGAGTGCAATTGAATGTAATAGAAAGAGCTCATTGTAGCTATGCTAAAAAGCGAGCTCAAGCAGATAGAACTTGGATTAGAGAGCTTTCTTTGGATGTTTGTAAGTAGTGTTGTTGGTCTTGCAAGTGGTCTAACCTAGGGGTTTGATCTTGCTTGACTTTGTGGTTGTAATGTGCCGTGCGTTTAATATATGAGCTGACTTGCTTACCAAAAAAAAAAAAAAAACCCTTACAATAACTTATTACTAGTCCTCTATGCACGTGATGTGTGTGTCAATTGTTTGAGTTTATTCTTAATAAATGTCATCAAAATATATAATTATTGTTATATAAACTACTGTAATCTATAATATTTTTCAAAATTGAGATAAACATTTAGATGTAAAGTTTTGTAGTCAAATTAACATTGTAAGTTTTTTTATTGCGTAACTATTTTTCTCATTATGTCAAGTTACTTTGTTAATGCTTATTTAGTTTATTATAGGAAATTTTGACCCATCTTTAAATTAGGAAATGATATAATTATAGAAAATCTGAATATCCAATTAAGTATATATATTTAGCTAAGGATAAAAAAGATATTTCATTGGGGGATATCGTAGCTTCCCACTTGACTTATATAAGGCTCTGCAAGCAGCTGTATAGCACAGGGCCTCAATTTTTGAGGCCAAGGTTTTTTTTTTTTTCATCAATTGACTATCCTTTTCTCTACCAAAAAGGCAAAAACATAAGTTTTGCCTAATATTAAGGTTTAGTTCTTTCCCTCTCTAAGGATTGCAAATCTTTATTACTTCCCTCTTTAATTCTTTCCCTCTCTAAGGATTGCAAATCTTTATTACTTCCCTCTTTAATTCTTTCTCTGATTCTCTCTCTCCTTCTTCAACTTTCCTTAATAATTTTTGCTAGAGATGGAAATGGATCGGGTTCGGGGCGGGTGGATCGTCACCCGCATCCATCACCCGCATCCACCCGCTTCACCCGATCCATCCATCACCCGCATAAATGTTCACCCGAATCCATCCATCCATCACCCGCGGGTGAAACGGATGGATCGGGTGATTATCGGGTGAAGGGAGAAAAAAATCCAGTAGCCCAACAATATAAAACCCACAACTACCTCTTGTGTATCTTTCGTCAGAAACCTTAAATGACATTCTACCCTTCAAATGCTGCACATGAATTTGCATCCCAGGAAATAATGACATTTTAGGTGAGAGAAGGTAGTGTGTATATATATATATATATATATATATATATATATATATATAAACGGGTGATGGGTCGGGTGGTAACCGGGTGATGGACCGGGTGATGGATGAAAAATCATCACCCGAATCCGACCCGAATCCGTCACCCGTTAACCCGTCACCCGCCTCTCATCCGTTTAAACCGGGTTTTCCATCCGTTTAATAGTGCGGGTGAAGCGGGTGATCGGATCATCCGCTGGATATTTCCATCTCTAATTTTTGCAATCTTTCATTTTCCATTCCTCTAATATCTTATCAAGTTTCTTGTTTTTATCATAATTTTATTTAAGATTCTCATTTTTCCGACTTAAACCGTAATTATTGTTTGTAATACTGCTTATATGGATGACTACAATTTGTTTTTCGCTCTATGCATTTTATGAACTTAAACTAGTTATTAGGTCCGGGTTATGCTCCGGGTAAGAAAAAATTTCATTTATTAATATAATACTTTATGATAATAACACTAAATACAACTTAGCCTAGTGGAACTTTAGTATATGTACTTGAGGTTTTGGGATCAAATCCTATACTATGCAATTTCTTAATTTTTTTATTGTACATGGATTACATGAACTAACAGGGTGTTTGGTATGGAAAATTTTGATGTAGGAAACGGATTCAAATAAGTGTTTCAATTTCTAATTGTTTGGTATGAGTGTTAAGTAACAAATACCGTTTCCAAGGGGAAACATAATCCCCCCATTTGTTACCCTTATCAAACTAGTGGAAACAAATCACGTTTCCTTCCTCAATCATAATCCTTTCAATTGTTTCATTCCACTAGGATACCAAACAACAATTAAAGGTAACAGTTATTATTTCCATTTCCCCTCCTTATCCAAATCCTTTCCATTCCGTTTACGTTTTCCATACCAAACACCCTCTAAAACTCCCTATGGAGAGCACCACGTGGCACATTTTCTTATTTTCGCACGCCTTTTAATATATTAGTATAGATACAAAGAAAGTTGAATAACACATTGTATTTCTTTAGAAACAGAAGTATTAATTTCAAAAAAATAAAGAAACAGAAGTATAATTTTTTTTTTTTTTGTTTCTTTCATTTTACTGTTTAATTGAGATAGAAGGATATAATTTTATTCACTTATATATATTATTTAGAGTTGCAAAGGAAGTATAATATGATAAAAGGATATCATTTTAATCGAGACTATGAAACCTCTACATTGTTTGGGATAGCCGTACTTATTATAAAACGTTTAAAATTGTCTCCAAAAAAATAAAAAAAATCACCCTATAAAATAGAAAAAAAGAATTCTGGTGTTACGACAAATCATAATAACTCTGCCTTATAAGAGGTTTTTCTATTGTACCTAAGTAACCATCATGTTATTTCTATCACATAAAATTTAGGAAAATGATATACATAGCTTTTAGGGCTATGTATAAGAAGCTTAAAATAGAAATAAGAATTTGAATCAAACATTTATTACCTCAAATGATGTGAAATCTTGTCATGAATTTATAAATTGTTTTCATTTTAAGACATGCATTTAATGCTTATAAAAACTATATCATGTGGATATCTTGGTCGATTTGTTTCAATGTGAACTTTCGAAGATATTAATTAATTTACTATAATTACGCTACAGATTTTCAGTGGTTCATACCTTGATGTGGATGGTAAGGTTGCCAAGTACTTGTTTTATGTAGGTGATCTTATCAGAAGGGGAGAGAGGCAGTTTACTGATGTTCTCCTGGAGAAGGGTAGTATAATCATTTTCTCCAATGTTGAACAAGTATACTGCTTTATGTAAAATCCTGTTCGCCTCTGATTTTCCAACTTGCTGTTTTAATATTTGCACCATTTGGTCAAAATAGTCCAATTGCATCTTCAAATTTATCTGTCAACACCCCAACCCAGAAAATAAAGAATCAAAATTATGCAATTCAAATCAGAATTCAGCTATAAGACCAATGTTAAGATGTTAGTTAATTATACTTACACAATTTTTGACTTAATATGAACAATATATGAAGAGTCCAAATAATTAAACCATGAGTAAAATCAACATAAGAATGAGACTATCTGATGTAACCATTTGAAAAGTTTTCTTTTAACTTCATAGAAAATATGGTTGCACAACAATATTTTTTACCGCCTTAGAACAAGTTTCAGGAAGAACACAGGCAGTTGCGGAAGCAAAATTGACGCCCTCGGTGTAGTTCTTATTCCCTGGTAACAAATATGGTTTCAAAATTGGCAAACCCGAAAATTGAGCTGCCAAAACAAGGCATTAAAACAAGAAATATTGAACAAATTAGTATGATCAAAATATACGTAAGTTCAGCTCTATGATGATGATAAATTCAAATGACATATATCATAAACAATACCTATGAAATCAGGGATGACGAGGCCGTTAGAGTATCTCTTACCAGGTTTCTGACTATAAGGCCAATACTTAGCTCCAACTCCCTTAACGCCGCCATACGCGGACATACCGGTGTCGTAGAGTGAATCGCCGAAAATGAACAATGGAGTCTTGTCTTGTGCATTGGAGGTCGCGGAAGAACAAAAGAGAAGAGTTGCGTAGAGTGCCAATTTAGCGAGCATGTTTCTCATTCTATTTGCCTTGTAAACCGAAACTAGCTTTTGAGTTCTTTTAGTTCCCTTACAACTTTTGGAGCGATGAGTTGCTAGTAAATACTCCCTTCGATTTGAGTGTATTGCCATATGATCTGTCTATTTATTAGACAATTTCACATTTTACTTTTTTCTTGTTCTCCCATACACAATTTGTTTTAATTTAATTATGTAGAAGTGAAATTTTAAAAGTTGATATTTTCTGAATAGACATTGAAATATATTGAACAAAATCTCATACGATAATAGTTTTTGCCGTGGAAAATTTTCAACTTCGACTCCTTAAAAGACAAATAGGAATATAAGTTGAGACAATCAAAGTATACTATATGTGTGCTATTCATTACTCAAAATTGCTTTCCTCTTTTCACATTTATCCATGATCCAAATTGTTTTGATTTATTCCGTCATTGGTAAATTTCTTTCCTTCTTATGCCTTCTCCTTTTCCCACCTTAAAGGATCAGTTGTTTGGTCCATAAATCATAGTTACTTTTTGAAGGAAAAATTGATTTAATCAGTCCCAATTATTATTGTGCAAACAAAAACAGTCTCAACTATCGTTTTTTATTGCTAAGTTTCAACTTTGAATGGAGTTTTATAATAGTAGTCCCATCAATAAACCTGTGATTTAACATTTCAGTAACTTTGCTGAAAATTAATTTGGAAAAACAATTAAATTTATCATATCAGATAATGTCGTAGAATTTGATGATGGGCCTTGCTTGTAGAGAATTCTTTGCTGAAAAGGAGTTGTGCTCCAAACTACCTGTGTTGACAGACCCCAACCTAATGGGAGGGTTGAAAGAAAGCACAAAAATGAGCTTCAAATGGCTAGAGCCCTTAGATTGCAAGCAAGTCTACCCTTAAGCTTTTGGGGTGATTGTGTGATGATATATGTGTACTTGATTGACAGACTACCTACACTAGTGGAAAAAGGTTGATTTGCGTCGGACCCGAGACCCCTATTTGCGTCGGACTTGGGTCCGACGGCACAGGTCTCGACGCAGATGACCTATCAATGATCTGCGTCGAATGCCCAACACGTTTCAGAAGATAATGTGCGTCGCACATAGCCTAGGGTGCGACGCGGATGAGTGATTTGCGTCGCACCTTGAGCTACGTGCGACGCAAATTGCTATTTTTAATAAAAAAATTAATTTTATGAATGACAATTTATAGAATCTGCGTCGCGTGTCAACCATCATCCGACGCAAATTTTGGTTTTTTTTTTAAAAAAAATTATAGAATCAACCCACAACCACAACTAAACAGAAACTTGAAAAAAAAATGAACTTGTAAAAATAGGCAAAATTTCAGATAAAGCAAGAATTCGTAGAAAGCGCAAAATGAACAGTTCAAATTACACGAATCAACCCACAACCAAATGGAAAATTAAATAAAACTAATAAAGAATAAAGTAAGAATTTGTAGAAATACTTCAAATTTCAGAACATATATAATACAACAATACAAAAACAAATCTATCAATAACTAATTCTTGCTTTATTCTTATAATTTTGGAGCTTCCTTCATATCTTGACCTTCCTTCTCGTTCTTATAATTCGAACAGATCTGAAAAAATGAAAACGAAAATCGACATAGACGAAAATCAAAAAACGAGGAGGTATTCAATTAGATCTGGAAAAAATGAAAAATAACGAAAAATTAAGACAGACGAAAAAAAAAACTTCTCGTTCTTATAATTCGAACAGATCTTAAAAAATGAAAACGAAAATCAACAAAGACGAAAATCAAAAAACGAGGAGGTATTCAAACAGATCTGGAAAAAATGACAAATAACGAAAAATTAAGATAGGCGAAAAAAAAGAAAGTTACCTTATTCGAAATTGGTACTGCTAAGAACCAAAAATAAACGAATGCATTTCACGAAGGAATTTCACGAAGGATTTGCCATATTCGAATTGCAGTTCATGAAGGATTTGCCATTTTTTTCTGATGAAGATTTGAAGTTCACGAAAGAAGAATTTGATGACAAACAACCATCACACAAATGAAGAATCCGACGAAGAATTTGCAGATTTTCCGGCGAAGAAAAACAACTTGAAAAACGTAGGAAGTAAAATGTGGGATGATAAAATGAAAATAAAAATGTAACGGATCTGTAGTTTGAGAAATATAATGAGAAGTTTAAGGAAGGAGAGAAGTTACTGAAAATGAAGTAGAAGAAATGAGGAAGAATAAAGAGGAGAGAGAGGGAAAAGAAGAGAGTGACGGCTGAGAGAGGAAGGAGAATTCAGTAGGGTTTGTAAATAGAAAAGAAGGAACGTGCGTGTCTATAATCTATATTGGGCCTAATCATCCGCGTCGCACTCTAAATACCATTTGACGCACATTGTTGGGCCTAAATAATCATCTGCATCGCAGTCTAAATAGCTGGTGCGCGTTATATGTGTCGCACCTTCGCAACATGCGACGCACATTGTTAATTTGTGTCGCATGTGAGGAGGATGCGACGCATATACCGCGCACCTGCTGGAGAGACTTTTGTGATTTGCGTCGCACAACTTCCCACATGCGACGCAAATCTCAACTGTGCGTCGTTTCCGTTTCTGTGCGACGCAATTGAGGAGTGATAAAGGAAAAAACTAGGTCGTCACTAGCCTCCTAAAATCAAACAAAACCTAACTAAATCACTAAACTAGGTAAAGTGATAAGTAAGGGTCGAAATCCACAGGGACTAAGGAACACCAAAATGTATTGATAAAACAATAAGCTAGGCCGGAATCAAGTCGGAAATTGTCAATAACCAACTAAGAACTACGAAAAAGCTAAATATCAAAGATAACTAAAGTTAGGAGATGGGATTAAACACCAACTAATCATGAAATAGGCATAAGAATATCAAACATAGAGATAATACATGAACACTACTTGAATTAGCTATTGACCCAACACACAACTCCCATCCTACTCTCATAGGCGGAGAAATCCTCAAAGACATCAAATAAGGACTCTCATCCATTACTAACATATCCCGAGGTTCAAGGTAACCCAAGTCAATAATAGAAATCAATAGGTCACACTCTCATGCCAACCTAAATCAATCAACTCCATCTAATACGACATTCAAGTGATCAAAGAGAATGCAACATAGATTAGAAGAGCTAAACAAGCAATAATTTAATCACAAAATCTCTAAATCCAATTCAAATGCCCAATTCAATCATGGTTGGGTTTTCACCCAAACCCTAACCAACAAACTACTCCATAAATACAAAAATGAGGACTTTAGAGAAATTAAACTTTAATAACATGATAATAATCATTAATCTAACATTAAACTAAATAAAATAAATCATAAATAATTAAACTAATCAAGAACAACTAATCTAAGAAAAACAATGAAATAAAACAATAAAAGAGGAGAAGAGTAAGAAATGCTCATTGATTAATGGTTGAAAGTTTCGATACAAATGTCACCCTTGAATCTACAATCTTCCATCTTTCTTTGAGTTTTCTCCCTTTTCTTCCTAAACTAACTATGGAGGCTAAACCTCCTTAAAACCCTAAAAAGTCTAAAACTAAGAGTGGTGAAAAAATAAAACTAGGCTAATAAGAAAAACTCTCCTCCTAAAAAAAATGACTTAAGGTATTTATACCCCTAATATAAGAGAGAGAAAATACAAAATAGGAAAAAAAATAGAAAGTAAAATGGAGGTAAAAGAAAAAGGAAAAAGAAAATAAAACCTAAAAACTAAACCAAAACAGTAGAAAAAGGGGGGAAAGAAAAAAGGAAAAGAAAAATAGAAAAAGTAAAAGAACTCCCAAAAACGAAAAGTACAGCACAAGTGGAGAAAAGAAAGGGAGAAAGAAAAAGGAAAATAAATTATAAAAAGGAAAAACAAAAGAAACATAAAACCCCAATCTTTTCTCCTCCCCCTGTTCTTCTTCGCTGTTCTTCGCATCATCACCATCAACTTTCATGGCCGTCGATCTTCACCGCATCAACATCATTCATCAACATTCAACAAATTATGACCGTCTGATTTTCTTATTTTTGTTTGATTTTTCACCTAAATTCTTTCGGTTGAAAATGGAGGATTTTCTTCAATGAATCACAACCGTTAGTCTATTTAATGAATATCATAGCACGTTTTTCTGAGCGCCCGCTCCTAGATCGCTCCATGGTCGCTCATACTTTCTGCCTACCATTCTGTTTTGTGACAAATTCAAACGGAGCGACCGCTCCGTTTAACAGAGGAGCGCCCGCTCCCTTTGGCTTGGACAGATTGCGGAGGTGGTGTCTGGCGTGGGTGATGGCGGTGCTGCGGTGGAGTGATGCTAGCTGTTGAGTGGTGTTGTTGGTGTTATAGGTTAGGAAGGTGGTGGTGATGTATTGTGGTGTAGCAAAAGGTTAGTGTGGTGTAGGATAGGTAGAGATGTGGTGAAGGATATGAAATAGTGTGGTGGAGGATAAGCCTTGTATTGTAATTTTAAATCTCACACCATAGCTTCAAAATGCTCACCTACAAGCAACATCAAAAACAACGAGGGGAGATACGAGATATAAAAATAATAAAATAAGAACTAAAAACTAGTAAAAATAAACTAATTAATCTAATGAAGCCATAAAATAGAAAAATAAGAATTGAAGGTTTAAAAAGTTAAAATAAATGAATATAAACTACAAAAATACTCTAAAAATTACCCCTAAAAAATGTCACTTATCAAGGAGACGCAAATCGTCCTTTTTCTACTAGTGCTAGTGTTGCCATACAAAGTCTAACCCCTTATGAAAAACTCTTCAAAAGAAAACCTACTTATCATCACATCAAAACCTTTGGATGTCTAGCCTTTGCTAGCAATCCAACTAGAGAAAAAGACAAGCTTTCGCCTAGAGGTGTTTCATGCCTGTTCCTAGGATACCCAAATGATAGAAAGGGGTATAAACTATTGAACCTCACAACCAATCGGACTTTCATATCCAGAGATGTAAAGTTTGTGGAGAGTGTGTTCCCATACAACAAACACAACACCACCCAATACCTTAACCCTCTACCTACATCCATGCCTAACCCAAACACTACTCATACCTACACTGACTGTGATCTCTGAGTAGACATAGATCTTGAAAATGAACATGAAACACAACAAAATAAGCCTACATCCCCTGAACCACATCACTTCACTCCACCTGAACCTAAATAAAGCCCTACTTATGAAGTTGACACCTTTGATGTTGTAATACCACATGTTCTACCTACAAGAAAATCAAGTAGAGTGTCCAAGCCACCCACCTAGCTAGCTGACTATGTGACCAAGGTGGGAAGATAATTTAGGGTGGATGAACCTTCTACTCTACATAATGTGGGAGTTTATGAAGTTTCAAATGCATTCACAGCATTTGCAAACCAAGTAAAATCAGTCACAGATCCCACAAACTTCAGAAGTGCAGTTCGATCAAGAAGATAAGTGGGTAAATGCAATGAATGAAGACCTTAAAGCTCTAGAAACCAATCAGAGCTGGACCCTTACCAACTTACCTCTGGGAAAGAAAGACATAGACTATAAATGGATTTACAAAACTAAGTTCAATCCAGATGGTTTAATAGATATAGAAAAAGCAAGATTGGTTATGCTTGGAAATAGACAGAAAAAAAGTGTTGGTTATGAGCAAACATTTGCTCCTGTAGCCAAACTCATAATTGTGAGATCTTTATTTGCTATAGCAGCCTTGAAAGAGTGGAAAGTTTGCCAGATGGATGTAAAAAATGTTTTTTCTTTACATGGCACACTAGAAAAGAATGTGTACATGCACACACCTCCTGGGTACACAAGTCATGGAATTCCTATCACTAAGGAACAGTGGGAGTATGCTTCTTATCAACAAGTATGCAAGGTTCAGAAATCTTTGTAAGGATTCAAGCAGGCACCAAGACAATGGTTTACCAGGTTATCCACTGCCATGAAATACTATGGATTCCTACAATCCAAATTTCACTATTCATTGTTTGCAAAGCAAAATGAAAATGACTTTGTGAGTGTGCTAGCTTATGTGGATGATCTGCTTATAGTAGAAGACAATGAAGCTCACATCAACAAGGTGAAAAAATTCCTATCCACTCAATTTCACATGAAGGACTTGGATAACATCAGATACTTCTTAGGTATAGAAGTAGATAGAAGTGATGCAAGGTTCTTTATCTCAAAAAATTTGGCATGGACCTACTAAAAGAATTTCACATGCTGAGGGCCAAAGGGATCAAACTTCCTATGGGCCCACATGTGAAACTCTTAGCTGACTTAGGGGAGTACTTGCCTGATCTAACTCCCTACCAACACCTCATTGGGAAGCTAATCTACCTAACAATAACCAGGCCTGACATTCCATTTACAGTCCATACCCTAAGCCAGATTACGCATAAACCATCTACTATCCATATGCAAGTTGCAAAACGTGTGCTAAGGTACCTTAAAAGTTGTCTAGGGAAAGGAGTGCTTCTAACTTCATCATCTGCAGTTGTTCTCACTGCCTATTCAGATAGTGATTGGGTAAGATGCCCTTTGTCAAGAAAATCAACTATTGGCTTCTGCGTTTTGCTAGGAAAATCACCTATCTCATAGAATACTATGAAGCAAAATGTGGTGGCTAGATCCACTAGTGAGGCTGAATATAGAGATATGACTCTAACTACATGTGAAGTTATGGCTCACTCAATTGCTCAAGGAACTTGGCATTAAGCTCACCAATCCCATCACTCTCAAGTGTGATAACTAAGCAGCTTTGTCTATTGCTATTAATCTTGTACGCCATGAGAAGACCGATCACTTGGAGGTGGACTGTCACTTGACAAAGTAAATCAACAAGTCTTCCAATCTGAGTATGTCTCCACACATGATCAATTGGCAGATATTCTAACCAAGATCCTACTAGTTGTTAAACATCAACATATACTGTCCAAGATGGGAGCTCAGCCTCACTCTTCGCTCTCATATTGAGGAGGAGTGTTGGAAATATGGCAATATATATGACAATGTATGGCTTTTATTCCTAGTAAACATGATGTAGTAGTTCATCCACCTGCTGAGGTAATAGGTTGTGGTCCTATTTGTTTTTGTCTTCTTTCAGTCAAGGTATTAGACCTATGCAATTTCCTACTAATTTCCTATTTTGTCTTGTAGTGGTAGTGAATGTCATTGTACTAGGAGCTTCCTATATAAGCAACCTGGGGTGTAATGAGAGGAGCAACTTTGGGAATGCCACATTCTCTGAAAATACAACTGAGGGCCTGTTCTCTTCGGCATAAAACAACTGAACTGAACTGAACTGAATTGAATTGAATTGAATTAAATTAAATTAAATTGAATAAATATAATTGAATGCAATAAATATATAAATAATATTTAAACAATAATAATATGAATATTAAATAATAATTATAATGATAAGTAATAATAATGAATAATAATAATAATAATAATAATAGTATTTTGGATATTTTTTTAAATGATAGTTATAAATAAATAATATTAATAATCATAAATTAATAATAATAATAATTAATGATAATAATGATAATTATTTTATATTATTTGTATTAATATATTAATACTTGATGATGATTATATAATAACAATAATATCTAAGAAGTAAATTAATATTACTATTTTAATAATTAGATCTAATAATATAATCATATTTAGTAATAAAAATAATGATTGGATCGGACCGCGAAAATTGCATCATAAACCATTTTGACGTGATTTGATTGATTTATGGGCTAAAAAACGTGGGTTTATTTGTGTTTTGACCTAAACCATGTTCCTCCTAATAATAATAGTAATAATAATGAGTAAAGCTATAATAATATATAGAAACAATAATAATAATAATAATAATAATAATAATAATAATAATAATAATAATAATAATAATAATAAGAGTAATTAGTAAAATAAATTATAACAACATAATAATAATATTTAACAAAATGGTTATAAAAAAATGGAGCTGAATTGAACTGAACTGAACTAAACTGAACTGAAAATAAGTTGGGGAGAACAGGCCCTGAGAGCTTTTACCCTTTCCTATTTGTTTCATTTTGCTTTTCACTTGCCAAAGATACAATAATTTCAAGTCCAAAATAAGATTATATCAATATATGCATAAGATTCTGAGAATATGTACAAATAAAGTATCACATATAGGCAATCTTATTGAACCCATAGAAACATGTAAAATTCGATTACAACATTTAATTTGACAATCATATATCATACTCCCTCCGTTTCATTTTAATCTACACACTTACCCTTTTTACGCATGCCAATGTAAAACTTTGAGGACATATATCTTTAGTTTTGTATTTGTAAAAATTATAAAAAGTACATATTAATAAAATACATACTAATATGAATCTAACAAGATCCCACATGACTATCTTTTTATTCACGTATAAATCACAAACGAGGGTCAAAGTGCAATTTGTGAATAGTGTAAAATGTCAAAGTGTGTAGATTAATATGAAACGGAGGGAGTACAAGCTAAGGCATACGCCTTATGATGTGAATTTTAGTCCGAAAAATTCACAAAGTTTACTCTAGAATTTAAGTGATCATATTTTTGTATCATTTTTGTGAATGAAAACTAAAATAAAGGATAGTGCTCTTGATTTTCACGAGAATTAGAGGGTCTCTTCCTAATTGCAATTAGTAGATGAATTCAAGTCGCAAGTGTTGGTTTTGGTTAGCAACCGAAATAAGCTACACTCACAATTATCAAAATCAACTCTAACCTTTTGATGAGGCTAGACGTGTATTATCTATACAGGATAATAATAAAAACATTGCTCCCCAAGCATCATCATAGCTGAAATTACAAGACAAATTAATAGAAAAGTTTCCCTTTGAAACTAGCCTAGAATCTAGCACAACTTAAGAAAATGATATTTGATTTAAGAAAGCTTTACAACACTTTCGATAAATCCTTACAAAAGCACACGACTAAGCTAGGGCTATTCCCCTGTTTACTTTCCTTTTTACAACTCATGACAACTTATCTATTTGGAGCTTAGTAAACGGATCACAAGTTGATTTTCGGACTATTTATTTAATTAAGCTACTCCAAATAACTAACTTGACTAACAATAACAATAACAATAACAATAAAAGACATTTTTAGTTACATGTAAAACCTTCACTTTAACAGTAAAGTAAAACCATGTAACAACCCTAAAAAAGCAAGTAAAGATGGTTCGATCTTGCATCACCTTATTTAAATTTCATATTTCAATCAACTTTTATATATTGATAAAAAAAACACACCATCCTGTAGGCTGTAGTTTGATAAAGCTATAAATCAAGCTAGACCTTTTCTCCAATGAAAATAGATGCTTTTATATAGCAGGTTCCAGAAGAAGTGCTGCAACTTTTGATTGTATATATTCACTAGTCGTAAAGCCATCCTCGCCAATCTCATACAAGTCGTACATTCCCCTAGATGCATTGAGAATTCGTGTAAGCAAAGGCATTGGGACAACAGTTGGGCGAAACATCTCAGATCTTATATCCTTCCATTGTTCCTCCATTTCCTTCTCGAGCTCCTTATAAGTCTCGTCTTCCGAAACATCAAAGCTTGACATATAACAATCCACAGTCGAGGCCACATGATCTCTATTTTTCTGAAACTGTTCCGTAAAACAACAACATTATTGTTGGATTATGCTCCAAAAGTAGTCAAATGATTTTCCTAACAATTTGGATTAGTGGCTAGTAGTAAGTTAGTGGGTAATTTATTTTATAATTAAAATGTGATTAGTAAAAAATAGTTATGGAGGATATGGTGTAGGACATGTTTTCCACTACTTAGTAGTGTGGCTAACTTTTAGGTTAGTTACTTTTTATTGTAAGCCATAAAAGAACTTATTGTATTGAGATTAATTGAGCAAGTTTAATGCAAAACTTCTCCATATATTATTTAATCTCTCTCTACTCTAAAAACTATCATGGTATCAAGAGCTTTAGGTTAGATCCTTGGAGGCCAAAAAAAAAAAAAAAAGAAACAAAAGAGAGAGAGAAAGAGAGAGAGTGAGAAGTAAGCCATTGCAGGCCATCTTCTGTTTTATGAGTGAAAAAAAATGTAGGGCAAACCACCATGGCAAGAGTGGTTGAAAAAAATATATTTGTGATTCTATACAAAGTCGTGGTGAAGAGAAGTGTTTCACAAGGTCGTGGTGAAGAGAAGCGATTCACAAAGTCGTGGTGAAGAGAAGTGCTTCACAAGGTCGTGGTGAGAGAAGTGCTCCGAAAATGTGACGTTGGTGAGAAGTGCATCAAAACTGTGAAGTTGGCGATAATGTGCATCAACAAAAAAAAGTAAAAATGTTGGTGATAATGCGCATCAACATATTGAAATGTTGACAAAGTGGGTTCCATATGACGCAAAATAGGATGTTACAAATGGCTGCTACAACTTTTGGAGCAAAGGGGGTGTTGGATTATGCTCCAAAAGTAGTCAAATGATTTTCCTAACAATTTGGATTAGTGGCTAGTAGTAAGTTAGTGGGTAATTTATTTTATAATTAAAATGTGATTAGTGATAATAGTTATGGAGGATATGGTGTAGGACATGTTTTCCACTACTTAGTAGGTGGCTAACTTTTAGGTTAGTTACTTTTTATTGTAAGCCTATAAAAGACACTTATTGTATTGAGATTAATTGAGCAAGTTTAATGCAAAACTTCTCCATATATTATTTAATCTCCTCTCTACTCTAAAAACTATCAATTATGAATCAAAACTAAACCTCGTTTTCATATTTCCTAAATTTCATCACTAAAAATTTTGACACTCTCCAACAGATAATTGTGACTTTAATTAATTGTATTAAAATTAATATAAGTTATTTATTATTGTAGACAAATTTTACAATGTACTCATCAATTTCCATTAGAAAAAAATTTGGTCAAGGATATCAATTATATGAAAGCGTAAAAGTCGAAAGGTTATTACGAAAGAAAGAAAGAAAAGATGAAATTTATATAACTTTTAGACAAGCAATCAAGCATAATGGAAACATGCATATATACCTTATGTCCAGCCATATCATTTATGATCCTGGAAAAAATGGATGAGCTTTCATGGCCTTTGATTTCTGGCTGAGCCATTCAAGGGCTTCTTTACTTGCAATTTCTCCCATGCCTTGGTAAGTTGCCATAACCATAATACGGTAGGTGACACTTATAATTGCATCTTGAGGTACACGTCATATGCTGGGATATACTTTTCATGACACCATCTAGCTTCGCGTAAGTAGGCTTGGCAATTAATTTTTATCTATTTCAAACAAAACAAGAGTTCAGTAAAGATTAAGCTAAGTTTACTACTCCCTCCGTCCCATAATATAAGTCCTGTTTCCTTATAAAGTGTCCCAAAATATAAGTCCTATTTCTATTTTCAATCAATAATTATGCCCAAAATACCCTCATGAAAATAATTTATCTCAAAATGCCTCATAATTTCAGCTTCCAATGCACTATAATTAATGACAAATTGGAATCTTCTACCCTATTAAACTCCTCTACACATTAAACCATGCAACATTAATGTTCAGTTTTTATTTTTGTTACAAGATATAATAATGTAAGTGTTTCCCAATAAAAATGAATATTTTTTATCCAAAATAAACAAGATTCCACTTTACCTTAATTCCCGCGTAAAAATAGAATCAGGACTTATATTATGGGACGGAGGGAGTATCATAGACATATAGCTTTGAGAATCATGTTGGAGCCCAATGATTGGAACTCCCACCTCCCAACCTCATGATCGGGAGTTTAATTCTCATCAAGACTTCAACCCCATATTTGAAGTGTTTGTGTGGATTTATGCTTTTGAGTATAAATCCCCACTTTCAGTGTTTAAAGTTTCCTTATGAATTGGACGTAAAGCTATAAAATTGTATTTTTCTTCCTCCTACTTTGTTTAGCAACAGGGAGCTAGAATGGGAACAAGTGCTCTTAAATTTTCTATGAGATGTTGTTATATGACATAGTCCTCTTATATACAAACACTGAAACAAGTGCTCTTCATAGAATAGGGCAAATATGTCATTAGGCCTATGTCATTTTTGCCAGCAAAACAGGCGCAAAAGAGTTTTTATGTCTATTTCTTGTTTTTATCTGCTCTATTTTATTTGTTTTATTGGAATTTCACTATTAAACCCCCACTATTCCAACTTTGGTCCCACCAACTACTCACTATTTATATCACCAATCTTAATTAGTTATCTCTCTCCTTACCCCTTCAACCACCACATGAAAATTACATCATTAACACCTTGCATCTTTCTTGGTATTCGTAGATATGTTAATACGAATAAACAAAAAGAGACGGAAGGAATATTATACTACAAAATAATTTGGGTTGATTTAGCGTAATTTTATATAGGAGAGGATCAAATTAATTTTGTTTTGACAAAAGGATAACGTACTTCATTTTGGAGATATGAACAGCATATGATCTTCCTTCTGTAGCTAACTCTTCTTCAAGCTCGTGGCAAGTATCGAGCAGAATTCGTAATAGATTTCATGCAGTCTGGTAGTTGACTACACAACCATTGTCCACCTGAAATTCAACCACATAAGTTTTCTAATAAATTACACACACACACATACCTACTTATTAACATGAAGAGTTCTCTTTTTTGTTTCCGTAAACTAAAAGTTCCTCTTACTCATCTAAATCGAGAACTAAAGATTAGGGACGGCAACGGACCGGATCTGGACTGATCTTGGTACTACCAGATTCGGATCCGTTTTTGAGCCTGTACCCAGATCTGGATCGGATCCTACGGATCTCAAAAGGCAATACCCAGATCCGGATCCACTATATCCACGGTTCTACGGATCTGGATCTGACTGTTTCTCCAAAAAGTTGTACAAATATTTGCAATATCTTATCACTAAATGATATAATTATTATAACATTTACCAAACTACAATATAGCAACATCCCAACATTTAAAATATTCAATCTTGTATGAGAATGAGATAAACAGTAGCCTTAAGTTACTAATTAAAAATTATAATATTCAAACTATAAGAAACGAATCTACAGGTCGGATCAGGATCCTCTTCATAAGATCCAGATCCATTTTTGTGTGGGATCCGGATCCGACCCAGATCCGCAGGGTCCAAAATGCTAAGATCCAGATCCTTCAAAACGGATTTGGATCTACGGATCTGGACGGGTCCAAGATCCATTGTCATCTCTAGTAAAGATGTCTATGTTTCACTTACCCTAATATTGCTTCGGTGAAAGGTTCCAGCTCCTCAATGTTGCCATATGAATATATATGTCATCCATCACAGTCATATTTAGAGAATTTGTTGACAACAGATCGAGCATATGCATATTTGGGTTCAAAGCACACTCCCAACGTCCAATAGTAGCTCTCCGCCACTCTATCCCTTGCAAAGGGGAATTTCCCTGGGAAATCTAGGTTTCTTGACCACCTGCTCAATAATAATACATTCAATAAGAGATGCTATGTAATAGTATAATAGTATATGCTAGCTAAACGAGAGTAATGTCTATTGCTCTATTCCTGTTGGGCATGCTTGGAAATGACGGCCCGTTTGGTAATCGTTAATAAATTGTGGTAATGAGAATGAATTTTAAGTGTAATTTTATTAGGAAATAAAACACCCTTAAAATCTCCATGAGGGAGGCATTTTTCTCCATGAGCAAGCAATCTCACTCCTAAACTTGTATTTTGTCTCCAAGGAGAAGCAATTTTCATTACTACCTACAAGGTGGTATTGGATGGGAATGAAAATTCAAGAAGGAAGTGGACACTTTAGGATAAATTAGCATTACCATGGGAATGAACAATAATATTCTTCACAAATTTACGCACAAAATCATTCTCATTACCATCGTTTATAACCAATTAACAAACGAGCCGTGAAGGTAATGAATTAAGGAGTAATAAAAGATAAAGCACTCTAAAAATGAATCAATTGAGATGGTTGCAAGAGGATGATGTAGTTTTGTTGTGATCATGAAAAGGAAGGGAAGAAGAAGCTATTACCCTCCATAATGAGTATGGTTGGTCTATATAATATAACAATACGGATTGATGGAGTTATGTAAGAACTGTCAGCCAATTCCACCCAAAATTTCATTAGGTTTGTACATATTTTTTTAGGATGATTATTCAATGGCTACAATAAAATTATAGCCATTATAATTATATTATACTCCTTTATTTTATAGACTAATCTTGCTTATTGATTTAATTGAACCTTAAAAACTTAGAAAAATGGAAAAGGTTACTTTTAATTTATAAAAAATGAAAATAAATTGTCTTTGACTATTAGTAAGTGAGTCATCTTCTTTAATTTCTTTTGGATTATTGTTCCTTTCTTTCTTTAGATATTTTGTTATCACCATTAACAAAGATATGTGGAATATATATTAATCGAATTATTATATAAAATTTCTTAATGTGTAAATTTCAACAATAGTTTTTTTTAGGGGATAACAATTGTTTAATTATAAAGTTAATTAATAAATAGTGTTGATCTAATATTATAAATTCAATTAATCAAATTTCTCTTTCAAAAAAATCTAATATTATAGCCATTGTAAAATTGTTCTATTTTTATCCTTTTAATGTTTGATTTACCGGTCTACATGTGTATTAAATTGGTTTTGCTGCATATTTTTTACATCAAAACTATATAGTTGAGAAAGAAATTGACATTTTATTTCTTACAAATAATTATTCTCCTTTAGCTTTTTATCTTTCTCACTTGTAATCTCGATAATATTCATTACAAATCACAAATAGAGATAATCTTTTAATTTTTCTCAATATATAAGCAAAAATTTGTCATGTGGAGTTTTTG
Source organism: Beta vulgaris subsp. vulgaris (assembly GCF_026745355.1). Taxonomy (NCBI): domain Eukaryota; kingdom Viridiplantae; phylum Streptophyta; class Magnoliopsida; order Caryophyllales; family Amaranthaceae; genus Beta; species Beta vulgaris. The sequence continues at coordinate 51,995,547 of NC_079208.1, read as the reverse complement.
TCTCATGAGTATTTTACTAATATTCATTTGTTATAAGTTTTACTAATTTGTAATGAAAGATATATGAGGATAAAGAACTGCATCGGCAAACGCACACCATCCAAGCAGAAAAGATAAGAAGATACAAGAGTACCTTATGAAAATTTTGTTGTTAAATTTTTGTAAAATCTTTTTTTTTTCATGTGTTGGAATCACTGCCACATAACTTATTAGTTTGGGTGAACTTACTGAATGAATCTTACATATTTTAAAACAGTTTGATAGTTGAAGAAAAGATATTAGTCAAGTATGCTGTTGTGAAAGTAGAAATTTAAAAACTATACTTCTATATTTCTAGGACTATATATGCACTTATCATACTCATGCTTAATAATGGAAAGAATTCAAACATCAAAGTAATTACCCAATAAGATCGCTTAACTCCTTTTTATGGAGTACTTGGAGCAAGTTGAAATCTAATTTTGCAAGCTTTAGCAAAGCTTTATGATGTGAAGTATCTGACTCATAAACGCTAATTTGATACTTAGCTACCAGCCTAGGAGCGCATTTGTAGAGGGGTCGCTTCAAGGCATGACTTATTTGTTCAGATAATGGAGATCTCAAACTTGAAGCTAAGGTTGTTAAATGAGTGGTAGTAAAAACAAGGGCTTCATCGAGGACATCCTCTCCATGTAATCTGAGATGTGAGGCTTCAAAGAAACTTAAAAGCCCTTGCACGTCAGTACTTAAGGTGTCCATGAAGCTTCCATTCTCATGCTTAAACTTGTCAAAGACATCTGCTTCAATACACCAATTGATTAATTAAGATATTCTCTAAGAATGAAAAGAAATTAATTTATATGTAGTCGAGTAGTATAACTTCAACAGATCAAGTTTTAGGGAAAAGCAATTGTTGTTAATATTTTGAGAAGTAAGAATAAATTCAGAGCGCTCGATTAACTTCATCCAACAATCAAGATAAGTTCACTCAATTATATGACATTATATTGATAATTCTTTAGTTCTTTCGTAATTGTAAAACTTGGACTTACACGCTTGCCAATATAATACACGACTTTAACTATTTATATATTTAATTATGTTTTCCTAAATAAATAATATTCGATATTTTCATAGTATATATCGAAACAAAATTAACAAAAGCTCACATGACCATACTTTTCAGTACGTACGTGAACTTCGTAATTGATGGTGGTAGGGATTATGTGTGAATAAGGGTACAATCCAGTTATTACAATCAATAAAGAACAGATGAAGTATGTTATATGATAGAGGATTGTTAATATCGGAATTATATGTTTCTTAATTCTTGCGTAAAGCTTTGAGTCTCTATATTTAACTTACCACATGATACACAAAACCATGTTGCTCAATAGGCGAAACCACAGAGAAACAAAGTGAAGATCATCCTTATAGTAAGCACCAACACAATTTTTGTGGAATTCTTGAAAGTTGGTCTCAATTTCTTTCTCAAAATGATAAGCCACTCCAAGTCTTTCAATTGCATCAAGGAGGAGAAGTCTTTCTTTTGGATCATTAACAACAGGCACAATTAGCTCTTTCCGAACTTCCTCTTTGTACAAGCTTAGTTCTTGCTCTTTTTGAATTTGAGTAGCCTACCAAGTACCAAGTAGTACAATACCTATGTGTAGTTATAATAGTAAAATTTGATATATATTAGCTCGTAGACATATCTATGAATTATATCGCCTGTGTATATGTGATGACGTATAATATACATATACACATACTGACATGCGCAATTTGTATTATACTTGTACAATATGCATGCATACAAATATTTTAAATTATAGCGTTAGTATTGTAAAGTATTTATGAAATTGATGATATAATTCACGCAAGAAATATCATAAAATGAAAAGGTGTCCCCGAGACCTCTAATTGTTAATTTTCATATTATATAAAAATGGGTCTGGGTAGCCCAATAAGGAGGAGGAGAGTTTAGCCCACTTACAAGCCAATGAGGTTCATCTAAAATCAATTATCCAGTTGCTTGATTAAATGCCCAATTTAAAAGAGATCCACAACCTCGGCGGCTCTGATACCAGGTTAATTTTCAGATTATATGAAATGGGTCTGGGTAACCCAATAAAGAGGAGGAGAGTTTAGCGCACTTACAAGCCCAAGGAGGTTCCATCTTAAGCTTATAAAGTGGTTTAGTCTCTATCCTCTTTCTCCAATATAAAACACTTACATGTGGTAATCAATAGGATTCAACACCATTCCACTAGATCAACTTAAAACCTGAGTCATGGTAAAAGAATTGTCGAATCCCCGCATAGTACATGAAAGTTTCTAAAAAATTGAATTTACCTTATATTAATCGACCATTATATATTAGGGTTGTTTATAAGCGTAATTTTGCATATGGGAAAAAAAACCTAGAATGCCTAAAACTTTAAGAAAAGAAATTAAGAATACATATGACTATTTTTCCTTAAGATCACAGAAACTATAAAGTAATATTGTCATATTACTCTATGAAGGCAAAAACTAATACCTCATCAAGGGGAGTGTAATTAGAGAATGCGTCTGCCCAAATGTCGGGGTGAAAGTTTGCAAGTGGACGAACAGTTTTTGCTTCTGTGTTATTTTGGGAAGAAATAAGAGTAGATAAATGATCCATTGTATAGAATCTTACTCTAGATTCCTAATGTACTTTCTATAGTTTTAAAAATGCTTCTTGAAATGCTGTGCAATTAGCTCTAACCAACTAGGTTATATATAGCCTTAGAATAGAGAGCTTAAATCTAGAAGTGGTATATCTTTACTGGTGTAGTGGATCTAGTGATGCACTACTGCTGATTATTCTTAATAATTCTGCTGACCAAGTAAACGAAGAACATTACAGATAAATGAAACAGAGAGCGATGCAAAAACATAAAAAATTAGAATAGGTTGAAACCGCCTCTATATTAAGTATTAACTATTAACTACTATTAGAAGACTGCTGAAAAGGTTGAAGCCGCCTCCTTTTGAACTTTAACTAGAAGCTTAGGTTATCTATACTTAAAAATGGTTACGAGATCCTAATTTTTTTTTTTTTTTTTTTTTTGGTTTTAGAGAGTCACAATGGCGGAAATGAGAATCGATGTCATGATTTTCTGGAATTAGAAGGGAAGTTTTTACCCACTATCCTTCACTCTCCTTTGGGGTCTTAATTATGAGTGATTGTCTTCTATAGTTTCAACTATTAACTAGTTTTAGGACCCGTGCATGATGCACGGGAGTATTAATTGCTTGATAGCATAACTAATGATCAATAAAAAGAATCAAAATACCGAAACATATTTAACTAATCATATATGAAGGCATCAAAACGTTATTTACAGAAATGATTTTTTAACGCAATCTATATGTTTGAAAACACTTCCTTGTAAACTACGTTTGTTGTACTTGTACGCACTCCGTGTTCTTTGTCAAAAGGAAGTATCTTCAGACCTTTTTTGCTCGTAACTCTGGAAACAGCAACATAAAATTGGCTGTGGCTAAAAACAGGTCTCGAGAGATACAGACCTACATGAGACAAAGATTGTCCTTGACTTTTATTTATAGTCATAGCAAAACAAACCATTAAAGGAAATTGACGTCTCTGAAATCTGATAGGAAACTTGGTGGAGTCTGACGGCGTCAATGTCATTCTTGGGATAAAAACTTTTGCACCCACATTACTTCCGGAAATAACAGTAGCTTCAATAACACGATTACCTAAATGATTGACGACTAACCTCGTGCCATTACATAATCCAGATGTTTGATCAATATTGCGTAGAAGCATAACGGGCGCACCAACCTTTAATCGTATGCTATGATTTGGGAGACCAGAGTATTTTATTGTATTGAGGAATTCAGTGGAGTATATTTCGTGGACTCCAAAGTTTCCTTCCTCTTTGCTTATAGCATCCGAACTCAAATAGACTTTCTCTTCTCCTGGAATAGTAGATAGAACATTATCATTTACGATCTCCACTATCTCATTTGTTGGAGCCAAAATAGCTCTTTCTTGGAAATATTTAGCTTCCCAAATATGTTCCTGTAGGTCTGGATACGTGCTTTCAACAATTGCTAAAATCGGATCGGCCCCGGGATCTATAAGGATATCTTTTGCAATCTCGATGACGGCTTCACCATCATTAGGACCGCCAGCATTTACATCTCCAACGCTTAGTATCCACTCTGAGAATTTCACCAACTGGTCTAGTTTCATCTTAAAAACTCGACATATGATGTCTGGCCTATCCTCTGGCCTTAGACCTCTTTTTTTTACAAATCTAGTTATCTCAGGCCACTTAGGATTACACGTAAATATTATGAATAAATCTGGATAACCATACCATCTGCAAATAGCCATCGCATCTTGATAGTTTTCTCTCATATAACTATGTCCTCCTGTGAAGGAAGATGGCAATACTATACGACTTCCAGTCGAAGATCCCTCTGTTTCACCTCTCTCGACAGCACCTCTTAAATTCTTGACATTCGCAGCTCTCAAGCTTTGTTGGTTGTGTCTAAGAAAAGACAACCTTTCAGCTTCAATCATTGTGTAAGCATCTACTATGAATTGTTATAACAACCTCCGAGATAATAGTATTGTTGCCGCCTCCAGAGCTCGGTCTTGTATTCTGTATGCAAAAAACTCACGCATTGTGAGTTTAAACCTCTTTCCTGTTGAACCGTCTGATGGAGTCTTATCCCTGTGCATAATATCTGTTCTAAATCCATCTTCTCCGTATGGAAATAATAGTGGATATTGCATAGCGAGGTAAGAAGGATAAAGTTCGGAAATTTGCTGTAGCTTTCCACCCTTCGTTTCCATAATTATATCTCTTTTGTCGGCACTATCAATATCTCTTACGATAAGTGCAGCTACTTCTGATGTTGTTGGCAAATTGTAAGTTCTTCCATCAGACTCTCTTTTGCCGATAAGTTTTAATTTCAAATTCTCACACGTGTTAGATGCAAACCTATCCCTAGCCATTCTGAAATTATGAGCTAAAGGGTTATTATGATCTAACATATCTTGTAATTCTGCGACTAAGCGATCTTCAAACTTGTCTGTGTTTGATGTACTGGTAAGACATAATGAATAATAAGTTAGGATTTGAAAAGGAATATATAAATTAAACAATTAAAGTTACAATGATACTTAAATCCATTTACTATGTTGTACCTTGCAGCTGTTTTCCTGTTCTTTATTTCATCCTCAGTATCATATATGTAAAGCTGAGAAAACTTTGGTCGTGCACCATCAGCAGGCAATAAAGTACCTATTAAGTGATGATTTTGACCACCAATTTTGTAATTATATGGACCTCGACCTTTAGTTGTAGGTGCAATAATCCTTCCACCCATTGATGTAAACGAATACATCATATTATATCTTCTTATATTTTCAAGAAAATGGTTGCTTCTATTATGTTTCTTCTTCAATAGATCATAAATAATTTGAGGTGGATGTTTTAGCAGAGGTAGCTGAACCTTCCCTTGCATGCAATACAACGAAAACTTTGGCTTGATGTTTTTGGGTTTCTTGTTAGCTTTCTCATTGAACCACATTTCCGCGCCACAAAACTCACATACATGTGTTGGATCTCCTAAATCTGAGTAGCTCTCTGTGAAAAAACAAAATTAGTAATAAATATGCGATATAAACATAATTAAGAAGACAACACAATAAATCATAATAATAAGTACGACATTTCGCATGATATGCAATAGTTATTACAAATTATATGCCAACCTGTAACGATATCCATATAATTGACGTCGTTGTCACTATCGTCTTCTGTAACACAGTCATCTTGAACGGTAGTATTTGATTGGTCATGAGAACTTGATTCAATATTTTCATCTTTATATAACAGTCATAAAAAACAATACATTTTAGATACGATGTGAAAAGTACTTCAAATATTAATACTTGTATTTAATAAGTAAATAATAAATTAATACCATTTATAATTCTCCGTGTAACTGATTTAAGGATATTTGAACTTCGAACCACACGTCTCTTAGATCTAACATTACTATGAGATTGTGCCAATTCCAACATGTCTCCAGAAATCATAGAGCTGCCTATTAATTATTGCGTTTTAGTTAATATAAAAAAAATCGATGTAATTATCGAATACAATCAGTTCATTGAATAGTACAGAATGCATACCTCGAGCTCTTTTTTCTAACATAATCCGCTTTCTGTTACTTCTGGCAATATCAGAAGGAGATTGTGTGGCTAAAGTAAATGTCAAATAAATATCTTCATGAGATTTTGCATTTTAATTTTATTTAATCGTTTAATATAAATAATAATAATTACATATCGCAATGTATGTAAAGCGTATACCGTTGACAACAATGCTGGTAGGATTATTGTTAGCAATAATTGTGTTTAGCGGTGCTTCAAAAGACAAATTAGAAGATGATGATTGCAAATCTACAAAAATAAAAATTTGTAAATTAATTAACTTAATATCAAAAATTAAATTTAATTATCATATAAAGGGAATTTATCATATATTTACCTATACGCCCCAATGGAGTAGTACAAATAATACTTGAATCATTAAATATTGTGCTTATTACGGTGAATTAACAACGGATCCATCTGAATATAATACGAAAAGATCAAATAAGTTTATATTTAACATACGATAATATTTCGTATAATAATAGCCTCTATAGTACACATCTATACCGTTCAATGAACGACAAAAAACATTGGAATTAAATACGGATTGCTGCGTCCTAAATTGGCCGAAACTTTTTCACGTCTTTGTGATAATATTAGTTTTCGTTTTTGCCTTGCACATCGTTGTTCAATTTGTTTTAATACAACTTGATTTAGAGATCTTGAGGATACTGCAAACAAACAAAAACAATACAATACAAAAAGTGAAGTTATATAACGATAATATAATTGCCAAATGAAAACCAAAACAAACGATAATTTGTGAATATATTAATTAATTAAATTTAGAATCATAATATTTTATTATGACTATATCTTATGTAATCATAGTATCACAAATAAATTAATATTGAGAGGGTTAAAGATAATATGTTTACATATAAAGTCTTCTTAAAATTCATGTTTATTGACATTAAAATAGACTGCTTTCATTAAATTACCCTATATATTATTTGTTTTCTTTTAAAAACATTGAATAACATTAGTATAACATACCATTTGACTATGTACAAAATATCAAATTATAAGCCAACATGTATGTAGTGATTATATTTTGGTCAAGACAACATTTATAAGCAACCTTTTATTTATATTTGTGATGATTCACCTGCATTGCTTATTTACTTCATTTCATTTCTCAAAATCATGACACAACTTCTTTTTATTCTACATCTCTCTAACTTCTCTCTAGAATCTTCACAAATTTCTTCATCTACTCCTCAAAAAATTCCCAAAAAACATTATTCATTTTTCACGATTTTGTCCTACAATTTTTTTATTCTCAAAATCAAATACACAAATTGAACATCAATCATGAAAAAACACAAAAAATCAGATTTTTTGGGTTCAAAATGTCTCGGTAGAAAATAATATGGGAACAGACATATTTCCATTTTTTCAAAGTTTTAATTGGGGAATTTCTCAAATGTTGATTAGTTATGGGCGAATTACTTGCAAAATATAGTTGCATGTCATCATCTCAACATATTCAAGATGGAAATTAAAGATTTTTGGTAAGTTTTAATACTTTTTTTTCGTTTTTTGTTTATATGGTATATGATATGTGGATATGTAGTTTTATATTTTTTTTGCTTTTGCTTATAAAAATATGAATAAATACAATAATGAATATTCGAAATTTATTTGCATGTATAAATATGATGAATAATCGGTGAATTTAAATTAAAAAGTTTAATATTAAGTGACAAAATTATTTCGTTTATAATTTTTTTTTCCGATAATAGTATACATGATAAATCTATAATTTAAATTTTTCTTTAATTATAATAATTCATATTACTGGTTATTAATAAAAATATGATTGAGTAGTTAGATTGCATGTTAATGTTTATTGAAAATTAAGGTAAGAAACAACTATTTTTGTTAATCAAATACACAAAATCAACATCAAACATGAGAACACAACAAAAAATCATATTTTTTTGCTTCGAAATGTCTCGGTAGAAAATAATATGGAAATTCTACATATTTCCATTTTTTCAAAGTATTAATTCGGGAATTTCTCAAATGTTGATTAGTTATGGGCGAATTACTTGCAAAATGTAGTTGCATGTCATCATCTCAACATATTCAATATGAAATTAAAGATTTTTGGTAAGTTTTATTTTTCTTTTAATTTTTCGTTTTTGTTAATATGGTATATGTTATGTGGATATGTTGTTTTATATTTTTTTTGCTTTTACTTATAAAAATATGAATAAATACAATAATTATTATTCGAAATTTCATTTGCATGTAAAATTTATGATGAATAATGGGTGAATTTAAGTTAAAAAGTTTAATAGTAAGTGACAAAATAATTTCTTTTATAATTTTTTTTTCTTCCGATAATAGTATACATGATAAATCTATAATTTAAATTTTTCTTTAATTATAATAATTCATATTACTGGTTATTAATAAAAATATGATTGAGTAGTTAGATTGCATGTTAATGTTTATTGAAAATTAAGGTAAGAAACAACTATTTTTGTTAATTTAAACATGTTTTTTTTTTCGTTTATGTATATACAGTTTGTATTATATTTATATGCATTTTTTACTTTTTATTTAGAGATCTTAAAAAGATATGAATAACTACAATAAATTATATTGTTATATTCATTTGCATGTAAAAATTTGGTGAATTATGGGTCAATTCAAGATACATAAGTTTAATAGAAAGTGAACAAAAAATTGTGCATATACAATTTTTTTCGTACGAAGATATAATTATACATGATAAATTTATAATTACATAAGATATATTATTGGTTATTATTATAAATGTGATTGAGTATTTAGATTGCATGCTAATGTTTCTTTAAAGTAACTACATTCATGAGCTTTTAACTATTTTAACATTATAATGGGAATATTATAGAATAGAAATACCATTAGATATGTCGCATAAAGGAGTTCTTTGTGTAATACAACTTATGTGACTTCTTTGGGAATGAAAATGTAGTTCTTGTTCTTGACTAACATTATCTGCAAAACACCAAATAAATGTTATATTTCACATAACCACGAATATTAAATGATATATTAGAAGCAAATATGTATAGACAAATACAATGAACAATACATACCATGTAACATGTTATAGAATTTAGTTGAAGGAATACTTGTATAATTAATAAACGTACATATTGCCATGGAATAAAATACATATACATTAGATAGTGTTTGATATTTCTGAAAGTTTAAAACTTCATCAATTGTAATTAATAGTCTTAAATATAATAGTGTATTGAAATAATAATATTTTATTTGTTTTGTTGTTTTCATGTGGATATACATTCGAATAACATTAGTATAATGAGCCAACTTATAACACATCGCACAAATATATGAAGAATTTAGGTGAGAATCCTAATACTTATATATTATACTATTTATATATTATTTTTCTTTGATTTAAAAAATGATTACTAAACCGTTTATAATTAGTTTTATAAGAAATATTTGATATTCCATCAATATTGTGAAATGTTAAATGTAATAATTAGTTATTGTAATGTTTATAGTTTAATTGTAATGTAATAATTAGTTATATTGTATTTATTGGAAAGAAGATGGAATATCATATATTCATATATAAAACCTAACTATAAACGGTTTGATGAATACATACATGTATGATATGCATGTCGTTTCGAACCCCTTCCCTTCTTAACATGACGATATTGATTTGATGCACTTGGATCATCATTTTCATTATTCATTTCGAATTGGTGAATGAATTGAAATATTAAAAATAAATAATCATAGTATATCTTAATATATTATTTGAATGAATATTATAAACTATGAGAATTGATATACATACATAATATATATTATGTAATAGGAATACATATCTACGTATAGTTGGCAAATATTTCAATCCTGATTTTAGCCTTAATTTTAGTTATCAAATATTACCTAGCTACGATTAGGTTAAATTATCATGTAATATTATGGAAGGTTTACAACCTTAATAATTTTTTTTTTACAACATTAGAATCATAACGGATATTATAAGATAACATTACCTTAAATTAGACATACTTCCTGTTAATACTCACCATTTAAAATTTTAAACTTTATTAAATATACAATACTACTAACGTATTTAATATTAACGTTGAAATAATTGAATTTAGTCCGCAATATATTATATTAGTCGACTCTAATCATTATTTTATGATTAGTTCAAAGTTATATTGAAATTAGGGGTGAGAGTAAACAATGTAAAAACGTTTATAATAACAAACATACTTCCGGTATAATAAATTTTGGAGACACAAATTATTAATGCATTAAATCATTATATTATAAGTACGAACATATAATTATACTTAATACATAAATGATAAAAAGAACATAAGTTCTCGATTATACTTGCAAGAATCACATAATATTCTATGATCATCTGAAACTTCGTAGTAACATTCATGATCTTCAAAAAGATTTATATCCAGCTTACATGCTTGTTCTCTATCACATAAATAAAATCCTGATTCAAGAGACATCTTATTTTTTATCCATACTCCCGAAAAATTAGAACGAATTTTCTTCCTACATTCTACAATCTCCTTCAAATCCATTTTCATCAACGTACTTGGTATCATTTTGAAACCAACTTCCTTGTAACTCGCTTCTTGACTACAAAGATATATAAGTCCCAACAAATAAGTTGCAACTAAATATCCTTCATTTGATGCTTTCTCGAAAAAATGAAATACCATCTTCTATCCTCAAATCAGTAAAAAAGTATGCCTATAAAAAAACATATAGATATATGAATAAACCAATATAAAATATACTTGAAAAAAAAATCAAATAACATACACTTAATATGAATGTAAAGGCCTATAAATTAATTATATTATGAATAACTTCTTGTAGAAAAAAATTACCATTCCAACTCGAACAATAGCCTCAACGTTGTTGCACTCTAAACATCGTGTAAATATGAAATCCATCTTATCTATGTAATCCCAAGATAATCTTAGCAATCTTTCTATTGATAACTTTTGTAGAACTTTGTTATCTTCACAAATAACATTGAGTGTCTTGCAACTATATCAAAAAAATTATTATCTTAACACATTATTTATAAAGGATATTGTAAAAACGTATGAATAATTAGTTGATCATGGTTCATACCTTAATTTGCACCTAAATAAATCTCTGATAGAATTAGCTCCAACATGTGAAATAATATCAACAACAGTTTCTGCGGGAAGGCGTTCCATTATACATATATTATCAGACTTCATACTAAGAATTAGTTTATACTATTTGGCTTTATAAAATTATAAATCATATAAGTTGTATAAATAACGTATTTTTATGTACAACACATTAGGTTTGGATTACCATATAACTACCTTGGGACGGTTGATTTGACAACATGATTGTCCTTCCTACATCGAGTTACATCTCCTTCTCTAACCAATCCACTATTACATCTTTTGCAAACATCATAGTACCAACTATATTGAATATCAATATCTTCAATAGTTGCCAAGCTAACACATATTCCAGCCTATAATAAACAAATATAAGGATACATTTTTTATCAGCTTCATAATATTATAGTAAATAAACTTATTAAAAGATATAGACAATGTCAACATTCAATAACCTTATTCATCTCAAGTAGATCAGATATATCCTTGATTGATTCCTCCTTTAGAAAGTCATTTGTGTCATTAGATAATTATTGTGTCAATTGTCCACTCTTTTGTTCACCACTTGAAGGAAAGCTACATAATTATTATAATATATATTAACATAGCAATATAAATATAACATTTAAAAACATGAATATTTTAAAAAATATCAATATAAAATCGAAATCCAACCTATTCTTGAAGTTACTAATTTCAGGAATATCGTCATTAATGAACAATCTTGAAGCATAGCGGGAAGTGCAAACATGTATCTCTCCTAAAAAAATAAATATATTTCCAAAAGTAACATAATATTAATTTAATACATATTAATATATAGAGAAATGAAAAATAAAATAAATAGATAAAATTTAAACAAACCATGAAAGCTAGCTATTTTCCCGAACTGCATGATGACAATAATAACACAATCACTTCCTTCGGTTTTGAGAAATTGAGTCATCTCGTCAGCATGGGTAGTCCAAAGCACACAATTCAAGCTTGTATTACTAAACATAAAATCCATACAAATAACATATATATTAATACATATATGTACAATGTATTATTTAAAATATTATATTTAAATAGCAATTAAATTGTTTACCATATAACTTACCATGTATCAACCAACTCAATAGTCATCATTCGGGATTTAGTAGTTTCAGTTATTTCACTGTACCCCGTCAGTTGTCCAATGATATCTATTAAATCATATATAAAGCTTTACATAAATCAAACTCTACAATGAATATTTAATTTATTATAGACCATAATAAACTGAATCACTTATACAATAAACAATAATATGTTAATTAGTAATTTTAGAATTTTGTTTATATAAACATTACCAATATAATACGTGTCCGGTAACCGTTTTGATATAATATCTTAAATTTAG